>NC_135834.1:8580827-8800827 GCF_964213995.1 Mustelus asterias | reverse complement strand
TCACTGTGTGAAGAAGCATGGGACTGCTTCCCCATCTGAATGCATCTGCGATTGCGGAGTAGCCACACACATCAGCATGTGACAATGCAGGATGGAGCCTTCGCTGTGAAAGCAGCACCGTTTCACTTTGGAATACTACCTTTCACCCCCAATTCATTGTAAAGATACATTCAAGTGACAGTAGGATAACAAACATGGAGTCATCCGATCATCTTGTTACCATGCTAACAATACGCTCTCAAACACAGTCCCATTCCCCAAAAGCACAAACGGCCAGGCTGACATGTTCCAGGCAAGGCAAGACACAGTGACTTTGTACAGTCTTGGTCACCGTACTTAAGAAAGGATATAAACTGCATCAGAAGCAGTTCGGAGAAGGTTCACATGTCTGATTTCTAGGGCAGCACAGTGGCACAGTGGCACAGTGGTTAGCACTGCTGCCTCACAGCGCCAGGGACCCAGGTTCAATTCTGGCCTTGGGTCATTGTCTGTTTGGAGTTTGCACGTTCTCCCCGTGTCTGTGTGGGTTTCCTCCGGGTGCTCCAGTTTCCTCCCACGCTCCAAAGATGTGTAGGTTAGTTAGATTAGCCATGCTAAATTGCCCCTTAGTGTCCAAAGATGTGTAGGTTAGGTGGATTGGCCATGCTAAATTGCCCCTTAGTGTCCAAAGATGTGCAGGTTAGGTGGATTGGCCATGCTAAATTGTCCCTTAGTGTCCAAAGATGTGCAGGTTAGATGGATTGGCCATGCTAAATTGCCCCTTAGTGTCCAAAGATGTGCAGGTTAGGTGGGTTGGCCATGCTAAATTGCCCCTTAGCGTCCAAAGATGTGCAGGTTAGGTGGATTGGCCATGCTAAATTGTCCCTTAGTGTCCAAAAATGTGCAGGTTAGATGGATTGGCCATGCTAAATTGCCCCTTAGTGTCCAAAGATGTGTAGGTTAGATGGATTGGCCATGCTAAATTGCCGCTTAGTGTCCAAAGATGTGTAGGTTAGGTGGATTGGCCATGCTAAATCGCCCCTCAGTGTCCAAAGATGTGCAGGTTAGGGGGATTGGCCACACTAAATGCAAGGGATTGGGAATTTCTCTTCCCAGAGAATAGTGGAGGCTGGGCCATTGAGTAAATTCAAGGAGGACGGTTTGATGACAGAAGACAGAGGGTGGTTGGAGATGGTTGTTTTTCAAACTGGAGGCCTGTGACCAGCGGTGTACCTCAGGGATCAGTGCTGGGTCCACTGTTATTTGTCATTTACATTAATGATTTGGATGAGAATTTAGGAGGCATGGTTAGTAAGTTTGCAGATGACACTAAGACTGGTGGCATAGTGGACAGTGAAGAAAGTTATCTCCGATTGCAACGGGATCTTGATCAATTGGGTCAATGGGCTGACGAATGGCAGATAGAGTTTAATTTAGATAAATGCGAGGTGATGCATTTTGGCCGATCAAACCAGAGCAGGACTTACTCAACTAATGGTTGGGCGTTGGGAGAGTTGTAGAACAAAGAGGCTAGAGGTACAGGTTCATAGCTCCTTGAAAGTGGGCAGAGTGATGAAGAAGGCATTCAGCATGCTTGGTTTCATGGGTCATAACATTGAATACAGGAGTTGGGACGTCTTGTTGAAGTTGTACAAGACATTGGTAAGGCCACACTTGGAATACTGTGTACAGTTCTGCTCAGCCTATTATAGAAAGGATATTATTAAACTGGAAAGAGTGCAGAAAAGATTTGCTAGGATGCTACCGGGACTTGATGGTTTGAGTTCTAAGGAGGGGCTGGATAGGCTGGGACTTTTTTCTCTGGAGTGTCGGAGGCTGAGGGGTGATCTTATAGAGGTCTATAAAGTAATGAGGGGCACAGATCAGCTAGATAGTCAATATCTTTTCCCAAAGGTAGGGGAGTCTAAAACTAGAGCTCATAGGTTTAAGGTGAGAGGGGAGAGATACAAAAGAGTCCAGAGGGGCAATTGTTTCACACAGAGGGTGGTGAGTGTCTGGAACGAGCTGCCAGAGGCAGTAGTAGAGGCGGGTACAATTTTTTCTTTTAAAAAGCATTTAGACAGTTACATGCGTACGATGGGTATAGAGGGATATGGGCCAAATGCGGGCAATTGGGATTAGCTTAGGGGTTAAAAAAAAGGGCGGCATGGACAAGTTGGGCAGAAGGGCCTGTTTCCATGCTGTAAACCTCTATGACTCCATGAGGAGTTCGGGTTTTGATTGACAAGGGAGTCAAGGATTATGGGGTCGGAAGGAAAGCGGAGCTGAGACCACAACCAGATCAATCATGATCTTATTGAATGGTGGAGCAGAGTTGAGGGGCCGAATGGCCTACTCCTGCTCCTAATTAATGTGTTCATATGTTTGTATACATATGTACATTCGCACGTATCTCTCTCCTTTATTGCTGGAGATACATTTGCTGCAAACCCTTTGACAATAATATAGAGCTTAGTATCCCACATGCAGCAGGGTGCTGTTTTCACCTGTTATACGCTGGTCCCACGGGCTGTGCCCAAGTCTGGAGAGCACTCGCTCTCATTCCCGTATGTCATGCCCAATGTCTAGTTTACTGCAGAGACATTGGACTTGATCTGTTGCTGCATTAACATCAGAGCGTAGGCAAGGTTGCAATCTTCCATCCTACGCTTTGAACAGAGGATTAGTCACTCTTCTCTACAACTAATTGTTAACAGAAACATCTCCTTTTATCTGTTGCCAGTTGTTATTCTATTCTCCAACTCCTGGAATTCTGAGAGAAATTGTGCATCAACTGTTGATTTTTCTTTCTCTGCGAGAAAAAAGACGTTCGGTCAAGTGGAACATTCTTTTCAGTTGCCGCTGAGTCTTGTTCTTCAAACATGAAGAATTGTGGTTGTGGTGCTTGGGCCCACTGCCAATTTGTCTCAGGAGCCCCAGTCTTCAACACTGAAGGACATCTAACCAAAGCTCACTTTTACACTAAACGCTACAGCCTGGCCTCGACCTTGGGGGGAGTGTTTGACAAACTTTCTGTCTTTTTAATCCGTTCACTGGCTCGGACAGCATTCATTCCCCATCCCTAATTCCCCCTTAAGGAGATGGTGGTGAGCGACCACCATCTCCTTCAGAGATGAGATCAATATATTTCTAATGGACAAAAAAGGGATAAGGGGATATGGGGAACAGGTGGGGAGGAGGATTTGAGACCAGGGAGAGATCAGCCATGATCTGATTGAAAGGCGGAGCAGGCTCGAAGGGCTGAAGTTGCCAACTTCTGCTCCTAATTCCTATGTTCTTGCACCGCTGTAGTCAATGTGGTGTAGGTACACCCACACTGCTGTTAGGGAGAGAGTTCCAGGATTGTTATTAGACATCAGTCAGTCCATGTGGTGTAGGTATACCCACAGTGCTGTTAGGGAGGGGAGTTCCAGGATTGTTATTGGACATCAGTCAGTCCATGTGGTGTAGGTACACCCACAGTGCTGTTAGGGAGGGAGTTCCAGGATTGTTATTGGACATCAGTCAGTCCATCTGGTGTAGGTACACCCACAGTGCTGTTGGGGAGGGAGTTACAGGATTGTTATTGGACATCAGTCAGTCCATGTGGTGTAGGTACACCCACAGTGCTGTTAGGGAGGGAGTTCCAGGATTGTTATTGGACATCAGTCAGTCCATGTGGTGTAGGCACACCCACAGTGCTGTTAGGGAGGGAGTTCCAGGATTGTTATTGGACATCAGTCAGTCCATGTGGTGTAGGTACACCCACAGTGCTGTTAGGGAGGGAGTTCCAGGATTGTTATTGGACATCAGTCAGTCCGTGTGGTGTAGGTACACCCACAGTGCTGTTAGGGAGGGAGTTCCAGGATTGTTATTGGGCATCAGTCAGTCCATGTGGTGTAGGTACACCCACAGTGCTGTTAGGGAGGGAGTTCCAGGATTGTTATTGGACATCAGTCAGTCCGTGTGGTGTAGGTACACCCACAGTGCTGTTAGGGAGGGAGTTCCAGGATTGTTATTGGACATCAGTCAGTCCGTGTGGTGTAGGTACACCCACAGTGCTGTTAGGGAGGGAGTTCCAGGATTGTTATTGGGCATCAGTCAGTCCATGTGGTGTAGGTACACCCAGTGCCGTTAGAGTGGGAGTTCCAGGATTGTTATTGGACATCAGTCAGTCCATGTGGTGTAGATACACCCACAGTGCTGTTAGGGAGGGAGTTCCAGGATTGTTATTGGACATCAGTCAGTCTATGTGGTGTAGGTACACCCACAGTGCTGTTAGGGAGGGCGTTCCAGGATTGTTATTGGACATCAGTCAGTCCATGTGGTGTAGGTACACCCACAGTGCTGTTAGGGAGGGAGTTCCAGGATTGTTATTGGACATCAGTCAGTCCATGTGGTGTAGGTACACCCACAGTGCTGTTAGGGAGGGAGTTCCAGGATTGTTATTGGACATCAGTCAGTCCATGTGGTGTAGGTACACCCACAGTGCTGTTAGGAAGGGAGTCCCAGGATTTTGACCCAGCGACAGTGAAGGAGCAGCCAATATATTTCCAAGTCAGGACAGTGAGTGACTTGGAGGGGAACCTCCTGGTGGTGGTGTTCCCAGGTATCTGCTGCCCTTGTCCTTCGAGGTGGTAGAGAAGGTTTGGAAGGTGCTGTCTAAGGAACCTCGGTGAGATGCTGAAGTACATCTTCATAGAATCCCTACAGTGCAGAAAGAGGCCATTCAGCCCATCGAGCCTGCACCGACTCTCTGACAGAGCATCCGACGCAGGCCCTAACCTTGTAACCCCATGTATTTACCCCACTAATCCCCCTAACCCGCACATCTTTGGACACTAAGGGGCAATTTACCATGACCAATCCACCTAACCCGCACATCTTTGGACACTAAGGGGCAATTTAGCATGGCCAATCCACCTAACGTGAACATCTTTGGACTGTGGGAGGAAACCAGAGCACCCGGAGGAAACCCACGCAGACACGGGGAGAATGTGCAAACTCTACACAGACAGTCACCCAAGGCTGGAATCGAACCCGGGTCCCTGGTGTTGTGAGGCAGCAGTGCCAACCACGGTGCCACCTGCACCCATCTTGTAGATGATGCCACTGAGCGTCGGTGGTGGAGGGAGTGAATGTTTGTGGATGGGGGGCCAATCAAGCGGGGCTGCTTTGTCCTGGATGGTGTCGAGCTTCTTGAGTGTTGTTGGAGCTGCACCATCCAGGCAAGTGGGGAGTATTCCATCACACTCCTGACTTGTGCCTTGTAGATGGTGGACAGGCTCTGGGGAGTCAGGAGGCGAGTTACTCACTGCAGGATTCCCAGCCTCTGACTTGTTCTTGTAGCCACTGTGTTTATGTAGCTGGGTCCAGTTCAGTTTCTGGTCCATGGTAACCCCCAGGATGTTGATGGTGGAAAATTCAGTGATGGTGATGTAATTAAATATCAAGGGGAGATGGTCATTGCCTGGCACTTGTGTGGCGCGAATGTTATTTGCCACTTGTCAGCCCAAGCCTGGATATTGTCCAGGTCTTGCTGCATTGGGACATGGACTGCTTCAGTATCTGAGGAGTCGCGAATGGTGCTGAACATTGTGCAATCATCGGCGAACATCCCCACTTCTGACCTGATGATGGAGGGAAGGTCATTGATGAAGCAGCTGAAGATGGTTGGGCCGAGGACACTAACCCTGAGGAACTCCTGCAGAGATGTCCTGGAGCTGAGATGACTGACCCTCCAACCACCACAACCATCTTCCTTTGTGCCGGGTATGACTCCAACCAGCGGAGAGTTTCCCCCTAATTCCCATTGAGTCCAGTTTTGCTCGGGCTCCTTGATGCCACACTCAACGTCAAGGGCAGTCACTGTCACCTCACCTCTGGAGTTCAGCTCTTTTGTCCATGTTTGTACCAAGGCTGTGATGAGGTCAGGAGCTGAGTGACCCTGGTGAAACCTAAACTAGACGTCACTGAGCAGGTTATTGCTGAGCAGGTGCTGCTTGATAGAACTGTCGATGACCCCTTCCATCACTTCACTGATGATCGAGAGTAGACTGATGGGGCGGTAATTGGTTGGGTTGGATTTGTCCTGTTTCTTGTGCACAGGCCATACCTGGGCAATTTTCCACATTGTCAGGTAGATGCCAGTGTTGTAGTTGTACTTTACATCATATTGCTGCAGTGTTCCTGAATTATATCTGAAGATCGCAAAGTCCGTAGACCAAAATCACAGCCATGTTGCTCAGGAGTTTTGATGTATGAAGAAGGGGCTTGCAGCTTCGAAAGCTTGTGTGGCTTTTGCTACCAAATAAACCTGTTGGACTTTAACCTGGTGTTGTTAAACTTCTTACTGTGCTCAGGAGTTTGACATTGCAGTTGCACTGGAAGAGCTTGGCTAGGGGCATGGCAACTTCTGGAGCACAAGTCTTCAGTACAATTGCCGGAATACTGTCAGAATTCACAACCTTTGCAGTATCCAAAGATGTGCAGGTTAGGGTGATTGGCCATGCTAAATTGACCCTCGTGTCAGGGGATTAGCAGGGTAAATATGTAGGGTTACAGGAATAGGGCCTGGGTGGGATTGTGGTCGGTGCAGACTCGATGGGCCGAATGGCCTCCTTCTGCACTGTAGGGATTCTATGATTCTGTAGGGATTCTATGATCCAGTGCCTTCAGTCATTTCTTGATACCAAGTGGAGTGAATCAAATTGACAAAAGACTGACATCTGGGGAACTCCGGAGGAGGCCGAGATGGATCCACTCGGCACTTTTGCGAATACTTCAGCCTTATCCTTTGCACTGATGTGCTGGGCTCCCCCACCATTGAGGATGCGGATACTTGTGGAGTCTCCTCCTCCAGTCAGTTGTTTAACTGTCCACCACCGTTCTTGACTGGATGTGGCAGGACTGCAGAGCTAGATCTGATCCGTTGGTTGTGGAATCGCTTAGCTCTGTCTATCACTTGCTGTTTGGCACGCAGGTAATCCTTTGTTGTAGCTTCACCAGGTTGGCAGGTACCCTAGTGCTACTCCTGAATGCCCTCCTGCACTCTTGATTGGACAACTCACTCCAATCACAGTGCCACCACCTCTGCAGGGTCTGACCATCTGGTGGGCAGGATGCATCCAGGAATGCTAATGGTGATGACTGGGACGTTATCTGTAAGATATGATTCGATGAATATGTCAGGCTGTTGCTTGACTAGTCTGTGAGACAGATCTCCCAATGTTGGCACAAGCCCCAGATGTTAGCAAGGAGGACTTTGCAGGGTCCACAGGGCTTTGCTGGAGCCTAGGCCGATTCTGGGTGGTTTGCCTGCTTTCATTTCTCATTTAAAAATTCTTTTGTTGGTAAGATGTCAAACTCCTGAGCAACATGGCTGTGATTTTAGTTTATGGACTTTGCAATCTTCATAGTTCCGGAACACTGCAGCAATATGATGTGAAGCCCTGCTTATGTTGTGATGGTTGTGTGCTGCATGGAAGCAGCATGGTATCTTGCAGATCTGATCGGACCATATCAATAATATTGAGCGGGCAACATCAGTGTAGCCAGCAGTCAATGTGCAGCTGGGCACTATGGTCCGTGGCTAATTAGAGTGCGACCACATTGCAGAATATTCCATTACCGCAACAGCCTGCATTTATATAGCCTCGCGAAATGTCCCCAGAAGCGTCAGAGGAGCAATTTTCAGACAACATTTGACACCAAATGTTGGGGCAGCTGAGGGAAAGCTCGGGGAAAGCAGTTGGGCTAAAGGGGTGTCACAGTGGTTAGTGCTGCTGCCTCACAGCGCTAGGGACCTGGGTTCGATTCCAGCCTCGGGTCACTGTCTGTGCGGAGTCTGCACATTCTCCCCGTGTCTGCGTGGGTTTCCTCCGGGTGCTCCGGTTTCCTCCCACAGTCCAAAGATGTGTGGGTTAAGTTGATTGGCCACGCTAAATTGCCCCTTAGTGTCAGGGGTTAACAGGGTAAATACATGGGGTTACGGGAATAGGGTCCGGGTGGGATGATGGTCGGTGCAGACTCGATGGGCCGAATGGCCTCCTTCTGCACTGTAGGGATTCTATGGATTCTATAAAGCGGAGGAGCTGGTGGAGAGGTTTGCAGAGGGAGTCCCAGTGTCCTGGGCCTCAGAACACTTGGCACACATGCCCATAAATGTACCCAGGGTATTAACATTGCTGTAAACCAGCATCGAAAGGCTCACTCTCTGTGGTGACTCAGTGATGTGGGGCGCAGTTAACGCAGTGCTGCACTGACAGGCTTGCATTGCGTTACCGATTTCTGCTCGGAGGAGAAATTGGGATTGGCCTTAGCAACCTGCTCCCGCCCCCAACCCCCCCCCCCCCCCCGCCCCCAACCCCCCCCCCCCCCCCCCCCCCCGACCGCCCTCTCCCCCTCCCCCCTTACCTCAGGGAACACATCAGCTCACATGCTTGCGGCTGTTTTCCATTTAGTGGCTCTCTCCCACTTCAACACCATCCAGTAATGCTCGTTTGCGAGGGACCACAGCAGGGTAAAGCTTGACTCGCATGCCCTCCCACTGGGGATACCAGCACTCCTGGGTTACTATTTAATGGGCTCTGTTGAAATGTATCGCATTTCGAATCGAGTCAGTTCCCAAATTAGTGGTGTTCTTTGGCGAAATGGGTACGCCGGTTAATTGGCCAACCAGCGTGAAGTGCATGCTGGGAAAAGCGTTGCTGGGGAGGGTGTGGGGGGGTGGTGCCAAGAAAGGGCGGGTACGCATTGGCATTTCCAATGTGCTTCCTCAGCGGGGGGACAGCCACTGTGGAGCTGTCTCAGGGAGTCACTAACCTGTGACTAACGATGGAAAAACACTGCAAATAGTGTCCGGGAGACACCATCATAGACAGACCTCAGTCCCCAGACACGTTTTTAAATCTTATTTCAGCCCGGGATTATCCATCCCGCCTTGGATCGAGGTTGAAGCTAAAACCTAAAGGCCACCTGGACAATTGGCCCACCCAAAAAGCAGGCAGGCCAGGTACAGTTGTGTCAATTGACCTGATAGAGGTCTACAAGATTATGAGTGGCATGGACAGAGTGGATGCCCTTTCCTAGGGTGGAAAAGTCAAGTACTAGGGGGCATAGGTTTAAGGTGCGTGGGGAAAAGTTTAGAGGAGATGTGTGAGGCAAGTTTTTTACACAGAGGGTGGTGAATGTCTGGAACGCGCTGCCCAGGGAGGTGGTGGGAGCGGGTACGATAGCGGCATTTAACGAGACGAATAGGATGGGAACGGAAGGATATGGACTCTGTAAGTGCATACGGTTTTAGTTGAGGCAGACATCATTAGGAGGGCCGAAGGGCCTGTTCCTGTGCTATACTGTTCTTTGTTCTCTTTGTTCTTTGGCCCCCTGATGGGCTAAATCCCCTGCTTGATTGTCAGTGACAGCTCCTCCGACTCCCGCGCTCGCTCGCCGACCCTAAATTTCAGGCGAGCGCCCGGTAACATCGGGCCTGACATCTTTTTGTGCGGTTTCTCACACTCCTGGGTCGGGTGTGCGAGCAACATTAAACTCTGCCCCCCCCCCCCGAGCATTTGTGGAGCTCCACCCAATGGGCTGAAGGGCCTTTCCTGCGCTGTATCACTCGTCACCATTCTGCCCTCGGTAAAAACCTGAAAGCAAAAGCAAAACCTGCAAAGTGAATCCAGCTCTTTGCAGAGCAGCATTCTCTGTTGCTGTATTGTGTGTTGACGTGTTTTAAACAGCGTGGGTATCTCGTTCTTGACAATAGAAGTAAATAACCGAGATTTGATTGCTGGGGTAGATCATTGGAGAAATTTGAAAGCTCCGTGTACAATGAAACATGGGCATTCAGGCAAGGAGATCATTTCTGCTCCTTGACAAGCAGAAGCAAGCTTATCAATCACGCCGGAGGCAATTGCCTTCATTCTGTTCGTCACTGAATACTACCTGAACACCAACATTACAGCAGCTCCTACTACTTCGCAGGAGGAAGGGCCAAGGCTTATACGATAAGTTCTGCAATGAAATGTTCCCAATTACCAGCGATGCGAAAAACCATGCACCGAGGGACAAATCCATCAATTTCACCGGCTGCTCCTTCCCCACCTTCAGCATCCTCAGCTCAGCTCCAACCTCAAACTTTCAAACCGCAAACTTTAAAATAAGTCCATAAGACACAGGAGCAGAATTAGGCCACTCGGCCCATCGAGTCTGCTCCGCCATTCAATCATGGCTGATAGGAGTTGAGGGGGTTGGCTTATGAGGAGAGGCTGAGTAGACTGGGGCTATACTCATTGGAATTCAGAAGAATGAGGGGAGATCTTATAGAAACATATACGATTATGAAGGGAATAGATAAGATAGAAGCAGGGAGGTTGTTTCCACTGGCGGGTGAAACTAGAACTTGGGGGCATAGACTCAAAATAAGGGGGAGCAGATTTAGGACTGAGTTGAGGAGGAACTTCTTCACCCAAAGGGTTGTGAATCTGTGGAATTCCCTGCCCAGTGAAGCAGTTGAGGCTACCTCATTGAATGTTTTTAAGGCAAGGATAGATAGATTTTTGAACAGTGAAGGAATTAAGGGTTATGGTGAGTGGGTGGGTAAGTGAAGCTGAGTCCACAAAAAGATCAGCCATGATCTTATTGAATGGCGGGGCAGGCTCGAGGGGCCAGATGGCCTACTCCTGCTCCTAGTTCTTATGTTCTTATATTTTTCTCATCCCCATTCTCCTGCCTTTTCCCTATAACCCCTGATCCCCTTATTAATCAAGAACCTATCTATCTCTGTCTTAAAGACACTCAGTGACCTGGCCTCCACAGCCTCCTCTGTGGCGAAGAGTTCCACAGATTCATCACTCTCTGGCTGAAGAAATTCCTTCTCATCTCTGTTTTAAAGGATCGTCCCTTTAGTCTGAGATTGTGCCCTCTGGTTCTAGTTTTTCCTACTAGTGGAAACATCCCCTCTACGTCCACTCTATCCAGGCCTCGCAGTATCCTGTAAGTTTCAATAAGATCCCCCCCTCATCCTTCTAAACTCCCAACGAGTACAGACCCAGAGTCCTCAACCGTTCCTCATACGACAAGCTCTTCATTCCAGGGATCGTTCTTGTGAACATCCTCTGGACCCTTTCTAAGGCCAGCACATCCTTCCTTAGATACGGGGCCCAGAACTGCTCACAATGCTCCAAATGGGGTCTGACCAGAGCCTTATACATCCTCAGAAGTACATCCCTGCTCTTGTATTCTAGCCCTCTCGACATGAATGCTAACATTGCATTTGCCTTCCTAACTGCCGACTGAACCTGCACGTTAACCTTAAGAGAATCTTGAACAATGATTCCCAAGTCCCTTTGTGTTTCTGATTTCCTAAGCATTTTCCCCATTTAGAAAATAGTCTATGCCTCCATTCCTCCTTCCAAAGTGCATAACCTCACACTTTTCCACATTGTATTCCATCTGCCACTTCTTTGCCCACTCTCCTAACCTGTCCAAGTCCTTCTGCAGCCCCCCTGCTTCCTCAATACTACCTGTCCCTTGACATATCTTTGTATAAAATTCCATCATCCTTGCTCATTTGTCTGTGAATGGAATATCTTTCCGGAAGAACGTACTGAGAATTTGTTTAGCCACTAACTGAACAGCCAGTGTCTGTGGGCTAATATCGTTGCTAGTCAACAGGGGTCATTTCAATCCGCAGGAGTCCAGTGGGCTTGTTAGGATTGTACCCCAGTCCTGGTTTTAATGGAGGCAGGGATAGGCGTCACGGGCATCAAATTCCCCGGAAACAGGTCAGCCACCTCAAAATGTTAATGAGGATGAAACCCCGCAGTTAAATGGAGGCGAGGTCCGCTTTTCTGGCACTGCTCATGGATCAGGAGGAACACAAGTGTTTCCTCCAGCCCATTAAGCTTGCCTTCCTCCCCCCCACCCCCATCCCCCCGAACCCCAGGCCCCCAGGTGTGTGGAGCAGGTCAGGATCACTGTGAAGCAGACCGGGAGCAGTGTGAAGCAGACTGGGAGCAGTGTGAAGCAGACCGGGAGCAGTGTGAAGCAGACCGGGAGCAGTGTGAAACAGACCGGGAGCAGTGTGAAGCAGACCGGGAGGGAGTGTGAAACAATGGTGTATGTGTACTGTATCCATTCTATTATCCCATGAAAATGGTGGATGCAGGTTTTGAGAATGTTACATTTTTCCACCTGTTCATGCTCTGTGTCAGGATCCTGCACTCCTGGTTGGGGGCACACCGTCTCTACAGTCTCTCGACAATTCCCCTTCAACACCACAGCTGTCCTATGGTTCCATTTCTCACTGCAGCGAGCATTGCGCTGCTTATTGTGACACATTTTGCCTTCTTCGCTGCAGGTTGCTTCCCTCACTTGCTGCTGAGTTGAAAATACTTTTTGCCTCTGAACCCTCAGCTGGTGAGGAAGCGAGAAGATTGCCCATTCCCAAACGTGGACGGAATAATTGCAAGTCTCAGGACTGCCGGGAGGAGGACAATGATTTACTAACTGTGTGCCTAAACCTTCGTTTTCCATCATCCTGCTCTGAAAATTCTAATATATGCAAAGAAGTACAGCTCGGAAAAACATAAATATGCACATTTGCCTCTTTGTGCTTTTCAATATGTTCTACTTTCTTTCACATATTAATATAGGAAGACTTGCAATCAGTTTGAGGTCTGGCTGCCTTCCAAAGCCTGACAGCACCAGAAGTGATATAGCACTGTGGGAATGTGCTTGTTGTACTAATCCCTGCTGTGTATGGGTGAATGAGATGAGATTGTGGCATTGGAAAGCCCACATTCTGATTTTTATATATAAACCGGCTGCAAATTTCTGGTTTGCAGAGAGGGACGGCGCTGTCCACTTTTACCAGCCGCTTACTGCAGTATATTTTACGTCCCAAGTAAGGCTATTTTTGCCCACAGTTTCCCACCACCCACCCCCGCCCCCCTTAAGTCTGAGGTGCGCGGTGCTGGCTTGTGGTTCCCTGGCCGCCACTCTTCTGCCTCCATCTCATTGACGGGGCGGCCATTTTCTCTGTGTGAGCCCAGACTGGCAACGTCCTCAGAAAAGGTGAAGGCCCCACTTGTGTCGTCACCACGGGCAACAAATGAGACGGGTCTCGAGCTAAAAGAAAAATGCAAATGAAAAGTGGAGAGGAACTGTGAAATAAAGACGGGCAACGATGCAAGTAATTAAGTGTGAATAAACGGCCGTGCTCTGATTGGCCAATGCTGTGTTCCTGAGACACCTTTGGTGGGACCTTTAGCCTTTCACCCATAAAGAGCAATGACTTGGATGAAGGAATGCAGTTGTAAGTCCAAGGCTCCAAATATACTCAGTTAGAAAACGCACTATATTGTGTAGATGGGAGGAAGGAGTTACGAAGGGACGTATGGACAGATGACGTGGGCAAAACTGTGACAGATAAGACCATAAGATACAGGCGCAGAATTAGGCCATTCGGCCCATCGAGTCTGCTCCGCCATGGCTGCTAAGTTTCTCATCCCCATTCTCCCACCTTTTCCCTGTAACCTCTGACCCCCTTACCAATCAAGAACCTATCTATCTCTGTCTTAAATACACTCAATGACCCGGCCTCCTCTGTGGCAACGAGTGATTCACCACCCTCTGGCTGAAGAAATTCCTCCTCGTCTCGGTTCTAAAGGGTCATCCTTTACTCTGAGGCTGTGCCCTCGGATCCGAGTCTCTCCGACTAATGGAAACATCTTCCCCACGTCCACTCTATCCAGGCCTTTCAATATTCTGTAAGAAATGGGAAACACGCCACTTTGGCTCCGAGGGACACAAATTGAAGATTTCCTTATTTGAGAAACATAGAAACAAAGAAGATAGGAGCAGGAGGAGGCCATTCGGCCCTTCGAGCCTGCTCCACCATTCATCACAATCATAGCTGATCATCCAACTAAATAGCCTAATCCTGCTTTCTTCCCATCACCTTTGATCCCATTCACCCCAAGTGCTATATCCAGCCGCCTCTTAGAATCATAGAATCCCGACAGTGCAGAAGGAGGCCATTTGGCCCATCGAGTCTGCACCGACAACAATCCCCATAACCCTACTTATTTACCCTACGAACCACCTGACACGAAGGGGCAATTTAGCGTGGCCAATCAACCTAAACCTGCACATCTTTGGACTGTGGGAGGAAACCGGAGCACCCGGGGGAAATCCACACAGACACGGGGAGAATGTGCAGACTCCACACAGACAGTGACCCAAGCCAGGAATCGAACCCGGTTCCCTGGCGCTGTGAGACAGCAGTGCTAACCACTGTGCCACCGTGCCGCCCCAACCACTGTGCCACCGTATCACCTCTTGAATACATTCAATGTATTGGCATTAACTACTTCCTGTGGTAATGAATTCCACAGGATCACCACTCTTTGGGTGAAGAAATGTCTCCTCATCTCCTTCCTAACTGGTCTACCCCGAATCCTCAGACTGTGACCCCTGGTTCTGGACTCCCCCACCATCGGGAACATCCTCCCTGCATCTACCCTGTCTAGTCCGGTTAGAATTTTATAAGTCTCTATGAGATTCCCCCCATCATTCGTCTGAACTCCAGAGAAAACAATCCTAACCTAGTCAATCTCTCCTCATACATCAGTCCCGCCATGATGGAGGAACATAGGGTGCCCGTGTACACCGGATCACCAGTCAGAACATTGAATACAGGAGTTGAGACGTCTTGTTGAAGTTGTACAAGGCATTAGTAAGGCCACACTTGGAATACTGTGTACAGTTCTGGTCACCCTATTATAGAAAGGATATTATTAAACTAGAAAGAGTGCAGAAAAGATTTACGAGGATGCAACCGGGACTTGATGGTTTGAGTTATAAGGAGAGGCTGGAGAGACTGGGACTTTTTCCCCTGGAGCATTGAAGGCTTAGAGGTGATCTTATAGAGGTCTATAAAATAATGAGGGGCACAGATCAGCTAGATAGTCAACATCTTTTCCCAAAGGTAAGGGAGTCTAAAACTAGAGGGCATAGGTTTAAGGTGAGAGGGGAGAGATACAAAAATGTCCAGAGGGGCAATTTTTTCACACAGACGGTGGTGAGTGTCTGGAACAAGCTGCCAGAGGCAGTAGTAGAGGTGGGTACAATTTTGTCCTTTAAAAAACGTTTAGACAGTTACATGGGTAAGATGGGTATAGAGGGATATGGGCCAAATGCGGGCAATTGGGACGAGCTTAGGGGTTAAAAAAAAAAGGGTGGCATGGACAAGTTGGGCCGAAGGGCCTGTTTCCATGCTGTAAACCTCGATGACTTAAAGCTTGTGACCGGCTGCACTAAACAATCCAAAAGACTGTAGCCTTTATCTCATGGGGGGGAGGGGGGCGGGTGGGGGGTTGGTTTGAAATACAAAACAGAGGAGGTGATGCTTCAGTTATAAAGTCTTGGGCCGGAATTTTTTGGCCATTCCCGCCGGCGGGATCTTCCAGTCCCGCCGACGGCCAACCTCTGCTGTGGTTTTCCTGGGAGCGGGGGGGGGGGATGAAAACAATGGGACATCCCGTCAACAGCGGTGGGACCAGACGATCCCACCACCAGCCAATAGTGGGCTGCCTCTGCTGCCATGAAACATGCCATGGGGGAGGGGAGGTGAAAAATCCCACCTTTGGGGTCTGACCTCATTTGGAATACTGTGTTCAGTTCTGAAGGATACATTGACCTTAGAGGGGCTGCAGCCAAGATTCGCCAGAATGATACCAGGGTTTGAGGGATTAAATTATGAGGAAGGTTCCATAAACATGGCCTGTGTCCCCTCGAGTTTACAAAGTTAAATCCGAGCAGTGATTGTAAAAGGATAAAAGGACACCATAGGGTTGGGGGAGTCCCGAACAGGAGTGTGGTGACTAGGGGATTTTCACAGCAACTTCATTGTAGTGTTAATGTGAGCCTACTTGTGACACTAATAAATAAACTTAAAACTTTAACAATGGATCATTCAGAGGTGATGCCAAGAAGAACTTCTTCACTTAAAGGGTAGTGGAAATCTGGATCTCTCTGCCGCTAAAAGACTGTGGATGCTGGGCGCCCATTAGGACATTTGAGACTGGGATTGATAGATTTTTATTCGGTAAGGGATTAAGAAATATGAAATCGTGGTAGGGGTTGTGGTACAGATCAACCATGGGGTGTGGGGCAGACGTGAATGGCCTCCTATGTTATTCAACCACAGGCGCCATCGTAGCTCATAACATAAGAACATAACATAAGAACTAGGAGCAGGAGTAGGCCATCTGGCCCCTCGAGCCTGCTCCGCCATTCAATAAGATCATGGCTGATCTTTTCATGGACTCAGCTCCACTTACCCGCCCGCTCACCATAACCCTTAATTCCTTCACTGTTCAAAAATCTATCTATCCTTGCCTTACAAACGCCAACCTTATCACCACCAGATGTTTCACGGCAGAAGTCAGATTCCAGTCTGATTTGTATTCCCCCTGGTGGAAAGGTGTTGAGTTTAGCACTCGATGAGCTCCTCGTTTAAGGCAGAAGTGGAATAATGGTCATGTTACTGGGAGAGTAATCCTAGCGCCTGCACAAATGATCTTGAGACATGAGTTCAAATGCCAGCTGAAGTAAATTTAAAATTCAGTTCATTGATAAATGTACTGGTATTCTTAAAGATGAGAGTGGAACCATCATTACTATAGTTATGAAAGCCCACCAACGCCTCTACTTTCTCAGAAGACTCAGGAAATTTGGCATGTCAGCTACGACTCTCACCAACTTTTACAGATGCACCATAAAAAGCATTCTTTCTGGTTGTATCACAGCTTGGTATGGGCTCCTGCTCTGCCCAAGACCGCAAGGAACTACAAAAGGTCGTGAATGTGGCCCAATCCATCACGCAAACCAGCCTCCCATCCATTGATTCTGTCGACACTTCCTGCTGCCTCGGAAAAGCAGCCAGCATAATCAAGGACCTCATGCATCCCGACCTTACTCTTTTCCACTTTCTTCCATTGGGAAAAAGATACAAAAATCTGAGGTCACGTACCAACCGACTCAAGAACAGCTTCTTCCCTGCTGCCATCAGAATTTTGCATGGACCTACCTCACAGTAAATTGATCTTTCTCCACACCCTAGCTCTGACTGTAACACTACATTCTGCGCTCTCTCCTTTCCTTCTCTATGAACAGTATGCTTTGTCTGTATAGCGCGCAAGAAACAATACTTTTCACTGTATCCCAATACATGTGACAATAATAAATCAAATCAAATATGAAGCTGATCTTTCTCGACACCCTAGCTATGACTGTAACACTACATTCTGCACCCTCTCCTTTCCTTCTCTATGAACAGTATGCTTTGTCTGTATAGCGCGCAAGAAACAATACTTTTCACTGTATCCCAATACATGTGACAATAATAAATCAAATCAAATATGAAGCTGATCTTTCTCGACACCCTAGCTATGACTGTAACACTACATTCTGCACCCTCTCCTTTCCTTCTCTATGAACAGTATGCTTTGTCTGTATAGCGCGCAAGAAACAATACTTTTCATTGTATCCCAATACATGTGACAATAATAAATCAAATCAAATATTAAGCTGATCTTTCTCTACACCCTAGCTATGACTGTAACACTATATTCTGCACCCTCTCCTTTCCTTCTCCCCTATGTACTCTATGAATGGTATGCTTTGTCTGTACAGTGCTCAAGAAACAATACTTTTCACTGTATACATGTGACAATAATAAATCAAATCAAATTTATTATTGTAAAAACTCATCTAGTTCACTAATGTCCTTTTAAGAAGGAAATCTTCCGTCCTTACTTGGTCTGGCCTACATGTGACCACGATGTGGAGATGCCAGCGTTGGACTGGGGTAAACACAGTAAGAAGTCTCACAACACCAGGTTAAAGTCCAACAGGTTTATTTGGTAGCACGAGCCACTAGCTTTCGGAGCGCTGCTCCTTCGTCAGGTGAGTGGGAGTTCTGTTCACAAACAGGGCATATAAAGCCTCTCCACTTGGAGCCGGCAGTTTGCGGTGTCGATGGTAGCCCTACATGTGACCCACAGCAATGTGGTTGACTCTCAACTGCCCCTCTGAAATGGTCCATCAAGCCACTCAGTTCAAGGGCAATTAGGAATGGGCAACAAATGCTGGCCCAGCCAGCAATGCCCACATCCCAGAAATGAATTTAAAAGCTGGAAATCAAAGGTGGAGCCACTGGTGTACAGAGTGGTACAACAGGGCATGAATTCTTAGCTGAGGTCACTGGAGAGTGAGTGAAGCAGTCACCACGATGGTACACAGGGCAACAAACCTAGGCTTCTGCAGAAATCCATTCGGTTATGTGGGAAATGCGGTGTGATCCATGGGATCTGATCTGGACTTCTTGCGTGAGGAGAGCTGCACTCTCCAAGGCGGCTGCCTGGTTAGGTTATGTTGAGTGGGCCTTTTGTCATCGTTTATGAAAACTGTTGAAGTAATGATGCCAGTAGATAAAAGCAAAATACTGCGGGTGCTGGAATCCGAAACAAACACAGAAAATGCTGGAAAATCTCAGCTGGTCTGACAGCATCTGTGGAGAGAGAATAGAGCCAACGTTTCGAGTCTGTATAACCCTTCGTCAGAGCTAAGAAAATCAGAAAAGATTTATATTGTGAGGGTCGGGAGGAGCTGCAATAGGACAAAGGGAATTTAAATGAGATGAGGGGCGGCTCGGTGGCACAGTGGTTAGCACTGCTGCCTCACAGCGCCAGGAACCCGGGTTCGATTCCGGCCTCGGGTCACTGTCTGTGCAGAGTCTGCACGTTCTCCGTGTGTGGGTTTCCTCTGGGTGCTCCGGTCTCCCCCGTCAGTCCAAATATGCGTGCGTTAGGTGGATTTGCCATGCTAAATTGTCCCTTAGTGTCCAAAGATGTGTAGGTTAGGGGGATTGGCCATGCTAAATTGTCCCTTAGTGTCCAAAGATGTGTAGGTTAGGTGGATTGACCATGCTAAATTGTCCCTTAGTGTCCAAAGATGTGTAGGTTAGGTGGATTGACCATGCTAGATTGTCCCTTAGTGTACAAAGATGTGCGGGTTAGGTGGATTGACCATGCTAAATTGTCCCTTAGTGTCCAAAGATGTGCAGGTTAGGTGGATTGACCATGCTAAATTGCCCCTTAGTGTCCAAAGATGTGCGGGTTAGGTGGATTGGCCATGCTAAATTGTCCCTTAGTGTCCAAAGATGTGCAGGTTAGGTGGATTGACCATGCTAAATTGCCCCTTAGTGTCCAAAGATGTGCGGGTTAGGTGGATTGACCATGCTAAATTGCCCCTTAGTGTCCAAAGATGTGCAGGTTAGGTGAATTGGCCATGCTAAATTGTCCCTTAGTGTACAAAGATGTGCGGGTTAGGTGGATTGGCCATGCTAAATTGCCCCTTAGTGTCCAAAGATGTGCAGGTTAGAACATAAGAACATAAGAAATAGGAGCAGGAGTAGGCCATCTAGCCCCTCGAGCCTGCCCCGCCATTCAATAAGATCATGGCTGATCTGACGTGGATCAGTACCACTTACCCGCCTGATCCCCATAACCCTTAATTCCCTTACCGATCAGGAATCCATCCATCCGCGCTTTAAACATATTCAGCGAGGTAGCCTCCACCACCTCAGTGGGCAGAGAATTCCAGAGATTCACCACCCTCTGGGAGAAGAAGTTCCTCCTCAACTCTGTCTTAAACCGACCCCCCTTTATTTTGAGGCTGTGTCCTCTAGTTTTAACTTCCTTACTAAGTGGAAAGAATCTCTCCGCCTCCACCCTATCCAGCCCCCGCATTATCTTATAAGTCTCCATAAGATCCCCCCTCATCCTTCTAAACTCCAACGAGTACAAACCCAATCTCCTCAGCCTCTCCTCATAATCCAAACCCCTCATCTCCGGTATCAACCTGGTGAACCTTCTCTGCACTCCCTCCAATGCCAATATATCCTTCCTCATATAAGGGGACCAATACTGCACACAGTATTACAGCTGCGGCCTCACCAATGCCCTGTACAGGTGCATCAAGACATCCCTGCTTTTATATTCTATCCCCCTCGTGATATAGGCCAACTTCCCATTTGCCTTCTTGATCACCTGTTGTACCTGCAGACTGGGCTTTTGCGTCTCAAAAGTTAGGTGGATTGACCATGCTAAATTGCTCCTTAGTGTCCAAAGATGTGCAGGTTAGGTGGATTGGCCATTCTAAATTGCCCCTTAGTGTCCAAAGATGTGTAGGTTAGGTGGATTGACCATGCTAAATTGCCCCTTAGTGTCCAAAGATGTGCGGGTTAGGTGGATTGACCATGCTAAATTGTCCCTTAGTGTACAAAGATGTGCAGGTTAGGTGGATTGACCATGCCAAATTGCCCCTTAGTGTCCAAAGATGTGCAGGTTAGGTGGATTGACCATGCTAAATTGCCCCTTAGTGTCCAAAGATGTGTAGGTTAGGTGGATTGACCATGCTAAATTGTCCCTTAGTGTCCAAAGATGTGCAGGTTAGGTGGATTGACCATTCTAAATTGCCCCTTAGTGTCCAAAGATGTGTAGGTTAGGTGGATTGACCATGCTAAATTGTCCCTTAGTGTCCAAAGATGTGCAGGTTAGGTGGATTGGCCATGCTAAATTGCCCTTTAGTGTCCAAAGATGTGCGGGTTAGGTGGATTGACCATGCTAAATTATCCCTTAGTGTACAAAGATGTGCAGGTTAGGTGGATTGGCCGTGCTAAATTAACTCTAGTGTCAGGGGGACGAGCAAAGTAAATACATGGGGTTATGGGAAGAGGGCCTGGGTGGGATTGTGGTCAGTTAGACTCGTTGGGCCAATTCTGAAGTGTAGGGATTCTATGAAAGCTGAGAAAGGTGCTAAAAGTGTCCATTAAGTGATCAGAATGTGTGTTTGGCAGTAGAGTTGGGAGATAATGTGAGGATTTGAACTGTACCTTATATCGTGCGCAGACTGTTCCAGTGACATCACTGCAAACTGTTTCCTCTCATAGTTCCATTGGCAGGAACACCAAAAATGCACCGTATGGCATTAAGAGCAGAAACCCATCACCACAGTACGTTAAATGCCAAGGCTGGCACTGTGTGCCAGCACACTCTCCCTTAAAACCTGGGACACGGGTTCAAATGAAGCTCAGATACAAAAAGGAAGGTGAGACGCAGTGGGGTTAGCGTCCCTGCTTCTGAGCCAGAAGCTCCGGGTGCGAGTCCCAGGAAGATGCGTTCATTATGCGGGCAAACAGGTTGGGTATCAACCTGGAAATCCTTCCAAACGCGCTAATGGCTGGCAGTAAGAGCGGTAGAGACTCCTGGTCAGCCGTGCTTGATGTGGAGTGGCCCCCCCCTCAAGCTATAAACCCCTAATGACAGACTAGCGACCGGGGATTACTAGCTATGGAAACAGATGGAGGTCTGCTTTAGTGCAACCACGAGGTGTGGGGAGAGAATGATCGACTGATTATCTAAATGGGGAGAGATTTCGGGGTGCCCCAGTGCAGAGGGATCTGGGTGTCCTCGTTCATGAGTCACAGAAAACTAGCATGCAGGTACAGCAGATGATAAAGAAAGTGAATGGAATGTTGGCGTTTATAGCGAAAGGAATAGAATATAAAGGTGAGGAAGTATTGTTGCAACTATACAAGGCATTGGTGAGGCCGCACCTGGAGTATTGTACAGAGTTTTGGTCCCCGTATTTGAGGAAAGATGTAGTGGCATTGGAGGCAGTTCAGAGGAGGTTCACTGGATTGATTCCAGAGATGAGGGGTTTGTCGTATGAAGAGAGATTGAACAGTTTAGGCCGACACTCTCTGGAATTTAGAAGAATGAGGGGAGATCAAATTGAGGTTTACAAGATGATAAAAGGTGTGGATAAAGTAGACGTGGAGCGGATGCTTCCTCTTGTGGGACATTCTAGGACGAGAGGTCTTAGGGTAAGGGGCAACAAATTTAAAACAGAGTTGGGGAGAAACTACTTCTCCCAAAGGGTTGTGAATCTGTGGAATTCACTGCCCCAAAGTGCGGTGGATGCTGGGACAGTGAGTACATTTAAGGAGGAGTTAGACAGATTTTTAATTGGTGATGGGTTGAAGGGTTATGGGGAGAAGGCAGGAAAATGGGGATGAGGAACATATCAGCCATGGCGGAGCAGACTCGATGGGCTGAATGGCCTGATTCTGCTCCTATATCTTATGAAATTATGAACTAATTGAAAAGAAAGGAGATCACCTGTCTCTTTCACGTAGCTCTGTATTGTTAGAACAGAAAGAACATTTCGTAGCTGTGATTTTACGAGTGTGTGTTAGGTCAGAGCCACACTTTGTCCCAGTCTGTACTATAATTGCCAATTCATTCAGCTATCTCATTTTGAGAGCAAGAAATGTGTTATATTTGGACACGTCCCGAGAATGTCCCAAAGGAAATCGCAATGAATGAAGCCAGTTGCCACTCTTGTTGGTTCGGCAGCCAGCCCCTGCAGAGCAAGATCCCACAAACTGCTAGCAAACGAACAATCCGATTCCCGGCTGGGGTCACTGTCTGTGTGGAGTCTGCACGTTCTCCCCGTGTCTGCGTGGGTTTCCTCCGGGTGCTCCGGTTTCCTCCCACACTCGAAAGATGTACGGGTTTGGTGGATTGGCCGTGCTAAATTGCCCCTTAGAAACATAGAGGATAGGAACAGGAGGAGGCCATTCGGCCCTTCGATCCTGCTCCGCCATTCATCACGATCATGGCTGATCATCCAACTCAATAGCCTAATCCTGCTTTCT
Organism: Mustelus asterias; assembly: GCF_964213995.1. Taxonomy (NCBI): domain Eukaryota; kingdom Metazoa; phylum Chordata; class Chondrichthyes; order Carcharhiniformes; family Triakidae; genus Mustelus; species Mustelus asterias. The sequence goes on along the minus strand of NC_135834.1, from coordinate 8,778,059 downwards.
CCCCATAACCTTTAACCCCATTCGCCCCAAGTGCTGTATCCAGCCGCCTCTTAAATACATTCAATGTTTTGGCATCAACTACTTCCTGTGATAATGAATTCCACAGGCTCGCCACTCTTTGGGTGAAGCAATATCTCCACATCTCCGTCCTAAATGGTCTATCCTGAATCCTCAGACTGTGACCCCTGGTTCTGGACTCCCCCACCATCAGGAACATCCTCCCTGCATCTACCCTGTCTCGTCCTGTTAGAATTTTATAAGTCTCTATGAGATCCCCCCTCTTTCGTCTGAACTCCAGCGAAAACAATCCTAACCTAGTCAATCTCTCCTCATACATCAGTCCCACCATCCCCGGAATCAGCCTGGTAAACCTTCGCTGCACTCCCTCGAGAGCAAGTACATCCTTCCTCAGAAAAGGAGGCCAAAACTGCACACAATACTCCAGGTGTGGCCTCACCAAGGCCCTGTATAATTGCAACAACACATCCCTGCTCCTGTACTCGAAACCTCTCGCAATGAAGGCCAACATACCATTTGCCTTCTTTACCGCCTGCTGCACCTGCATGCTTACCTTCAGCGACTGGTGCACAAGGACACCCAGGTCCCTCTGCACTCTCCCCTCTCCCAATTTACAGCCATTCAGGTAGTAATCTGCCGCCTTGTTTTTGCTTCCAAAGTGAATAACCTTGCACTTACCCCAATTATACTGCATCTGCCATTGATTTGCCCACTCGCCCAACCTGTCCAGATCATGCTGAAGGATCTCTGCATAGTGTCAGGGGGAATTAGCTCGGGTTTATGGGGATCGGACCCAGGTGGGATTGTGGTCGGTGATTCTATGATTCTAACCAAATCCATGCTTGACAGCGCTGCTGTCAGGAGAGCAACTGCCAGGACTGCTGTCATTGCCAAGATGTAGAAGAGGAATCCTCATTCCCTGTGTCATATCTGACAGACAGCACTGGTTGCGAATGGGAAAGAGATTTGACTCCTGAGAATTGGTGCTGTTTGTCTGAATGTGTCAATTTGCAGCGACCAGATGTGCCTGGCTCCACTGAGCAACTGGCTACCCTGCCTCCACCCCACATGTATTCCAACAAGGAGTCATAGAATCCATTGAATCCCGACAGTACAGAAGGAGGCCATTTGGCCCATCGAGCCTGCACCGACCACAATCCCACCCAGGCCCTATTCCCATAACTCCATGCATTTACCCTGCTAATCCCCCTGACACTAAGGGGCAATTTATGAAGGGTAATGCACCTAACCTGCACATCTTTGGACACTAAGGGGCAATTTAGTATGGCCAATCCACCTAACCTGCACATCTTTGGACACTAAGGGGCAATTTAGCATGGCCAATCCACCTAACCTGCACATCTTTGGACACTAAAGGGCAATTTAGCATGGCCAATCCACCTAACCTGCACATCTTTGGACACTAAGGGGCAATTTAGCATGGCCAATCCACCTAACCTACACATCCTTGGACACTAAAGGATAATTTAGCATGGCCAATCCACCTAACCTGCACATCTTTGGTCACTAAGGATCAATTTAGCATGGCCAATGCACATAACCAGCACATCTTTCGGACTGTGGGAGCAACTCAGAGGAAACCCATGCAGACATGGGGAGAATGTGCAGACTCTGCACAGACAGTGACCCGAGCCGGGAATCGAACCCAGATTGATAAATTCAGGAGCAATCAAACCCCATTGCCTTGAAACCGATATCTCCTGAAGAAAAGCTCTGAACAAATAAAAACCCTCATTCCAGGTTCCGATATTCACTCTGGAAAGCACAGCGATACCAGTGCTCCACTCCTCTCAGCGGAGAACTTGCTATTCCAACACACATGAGTCAGGCCTCAGTCACTGAAACAGCTGTTGGAGAGACTCCTAAAATAAGACTTGCGTTTATATAACATTTTTCATGATCACCAGACACCTCAAAGCACTTTACAGCCAATCAAGTACTTTCTGAAGTCAAGTTACCCTCCGACTTCAGCTGGAAGGTTCCTATGCATTGTGACCTCTCTCAAGAACGTCGAAAACTCCTTCTCCCCAATGAACGAACATACGAACAAGGAGTAGGCCATTCAGCCCCTCGAGCCTGCTCTGCCATTTAATAAGGTCATGCCTAATCTGACAGTGACCTCAAATCTGCATCCTGCCTACCCTCGATAACCTTTCACCCTCTTGCTTATCAAGAATCTATCCACCTCTCCCTTTAAAATATTCTTAGGCCAAAATTGTACCGCCCCGTCCGCCACGGTAAAAGAGGGGCGGACCATGGGAAGGTCCGTTGACCTCGGGCGGGATTTTACGGTTTCGGGACGAGTGAGGCTGCAAAAATCCCATCCATAGACTCTGCTTCTGCCGCCTTTCACGAAGGGAGTTTCAAAGACTCACAACCGTCAGAAAATTTCACCTAATCTCAATTTTAAATGTGCAATGCCTTATTTTTAAACCGTGATCCCTAGTTCTAGATCCTTCCACAAGAGGAAACATCCTCTCCACATCCACCCTGTCAATACTCCTCACTTACTCTTCTCAACTCCAGGACATACAAGCCTAGCCTGTCCAACCTTTCCTCATAAGACAAACTGCCCATTGCAGGTATGAGTCTTCTCTGAACTGCTTCCAATGGCATTTACACCCTTCCTTAATTTAGATGACCAATACTCTTCCACAATACTCCAGATGTGGCCTCACCTGGGCCCGATACAACTGAAGCATAACCTCCCTACTTTTGTAATCAATTCCCCTCACAATAACAGGGCGGCACGGTGGCACAGTGGTAGCACTGCTGCCTCACAGCGCCAGGGATCCGAGTTCGATTCCCGGCTCGGGTCACTGTCTGTGTGGAGTCTGCACGTTCTCCCCGTGTCTGCGTGGGTTTCCTCCGGGTGCTCCGGTTTCCTCTCACAGTCCAAAGATATGCAGGTTAGGTGCTAAATTCTCCCTCAGTGTACCCGAACAGGAGTGTGGCGACTCAGGGATTTTCACAGTAACTTCATTGCAGTGTGAATGTGCATCTACTTGTGACTAATAAATAAACTTTATTCTATTAGCTTTCCGAATTACTTGCTGTACCTGCACACTTTTGTTATTCATGCACTAGGACACCCAGATCCCTCTGCACCTCAGAGCTCTACAATCTCTCAATAAATGCCTTCAACTTCTGGCCCCCTTAGAAAATAAAAACTTGGATTTATATGGCACTAATTTACAGTCAGTTAAGTACTTTTTGAAGTGTAGTTGCTCTTGTAATGTAGAAAATGCCAGAACCCCCAGTTTATGGACAGCAAGCTCCCACACACAATAATGTGATACTGTTCAGGTAATCCATTTGTGTGATGTGGATTGAGGCATCAGTATTGGCCAGGGCACCAGAGAGAATTCCCCTTCCCATCTTCCAAATAGTGCACTGGGGCCTTTTCCATCCACCTGAGCAGTCAGAGTTTAACGGCACAGTTCTTCCTCAGTACAGCGCTGGAGTGCCCGCCTTGATTACTGTGTCCACAACCCCGGGTGGGACTCAAACCTGGAGCTTTGTGACTCAGAGGTGAGTCTGCCGCCAACTGAGCCACAACTGACACAGCCAAGATACCAAGCCAAGAGCATTTCAAGAGAGGTTCAAGAATTGCACAGAGTGCAAAACATCAGGTTTCGTCCAAAAGGGGCCAGCATGGGCTGGTTGGGCTTAATTGTCTGTTTCTGTGCTGTAACTCCAATATAAACATTGGACAGCCCTCAGTCCTTTCTGCGTCCAGAGTTCACAGCGAGAGGTGGGAGTCACGTCTCGAAAGATCTGTTCAACATACAAGCCAGAGGCTGATTCATTATGGGAAGGATTTTCAGATTAGAATTCCCACAGAGAAAGCCCAGAGGCACGGAGTATGATACAGTGAGGTACTCTTTCAAAATTTTTAGATGAAAACCCCCATGCGTAGCACGGACGTAAATACATTGATAAAGTGTGAATCTCTGCAAATAATGAACATGGGGCTATGCCAATTATTATTTGCGGATGCCTCGATTCCAGATTTGCCGATTCAGTTTTGTAAAGGGCGAACTTGCATGGATGTAGCCTCCCACCCCCTTTCGAGTGTTGCGGGGCCAAATGAAGTGGAATTGCAGCAGCCAATTTGTGCACAGCAAGATCCCACAAACAACAGATGCGGCAAATCAATTTATTGGGTCTCTGGTGGCTTATTCCACAGAAGGAACCAATGGACTGCGCTCACTGGGTATCAGCAGGGAAGGCATCCTTCTGTTCGAACCATATTCCAGGCTGCAAGGAGGCGTTTTAAACAGGGCAGGTTCAGCTGTGAGCCGTTAATAGTTGATAGTTTTGCCATTGTTGGGCTGAATTTATCCCGCTGAAATGTGAGAGGCAATGCATTAAAATTAAATGAATTCAATCCCCAGAACAGTCCTCACATGCAGGGATGGTATTAAGCACAGAGCCTGGGGGACATGGCAGCTGAAGGCAAGTATCTGAGTCAGGATATGTCATTAAGTTTTAATGCAGAACAGGAACAGAGTAAGACAATGGGAGTCTTAGTATGAAAGCCTGTGGTGAAGGCATGAGCACCTTCCTTTCCACCAGAGCTTATATTTAATATTGACACTCTTGCGGCTCATTGTATTTCGTGCCTGAGGCGGTTTTGTGTGGCGTGGCTGGCAGATAGCTCGGTCGCTATAGTCGCTGGGGTTTTGAACACCAGTTGCCCAAGATGAAGCTAGGTGTCGCCTGACATGCCCCCTTTCAGGCCTGCACCGGCATGCCCTGTGGGGGGAAGGAGATCCAACAGTGCAGCCACATCTCAGGGAGTAGCATTCTCCTCCAAGTCAGAACGGTTTGAGTCCCACTCTATGACCTGGCCAGTGTGGATGAGACATTAAACTGAGGACCCCGTTTGCCCTCCCAAGTGGACATGCCATTATTTCTCAAGAGAACAGGGCAGTTGCCCCCCTTTCCCTCCCCCACCCCCCCTGGGTCCTGAATAACATTGATCCCTCAGCACAAGAACAGGTTATTTGCTCGTCATCACATTGCCATTTATGGAATCGTGCTGTGCACAGGTTTGCGACAGCACTTCCTACATTATGGCACTGACTTCACTGCGGGAGTACCTCATTGGCTGTAAACACTGAGGGATGTCCTGAGGTTGCGAAAGATGCTGCTGTGGCCCCACGACTTATAATTATATGGCAAAGTGGATTGCCATTCTGAATTGCCCCTCAGTGTCCCAAGATGTGCAGGTTAGGTGGATTGGCCATGCTAAATTGCCCCTTAGTGTCCAAAGATGTGCAGGTTAGGTGGATTGGCCATGCTAAATTGCCCCTTAGTGTCCAAAGATGTGCAGGTTAGGTGGATTGGCCATGCTAAATTGCCCCTTAGTGTCCAAAGATGTGCAGGTTAGGTGTATTGGCCATGCTAAATTGCCCCTTAGTGTCCAAAGATGTGCGGGTTAGGTGGATTGGCCATGCTAAATTGCCCCTTAGTGTCCAAAGATGTGCAGGTTAGGTGTATTGGCCATGTTAAATTGCCCCTTATTGTCCAAAGATATATAGGTTAGGGGGATTGGTCATGCTAAATTGCCCCTAAATGTCAGTGGGATTAGCAAAAGTAAAGTAAAGTAAAAGTTTATTTCTTAGTCGCAAGTAGGCTTACATTAACACTGCAATGAAGTTACTGTGAAAATCTCCTAGTCACCACACTCCTGTTCGGGTACACTGAGGGAGAATTTAGCATGACCAGTGCATGTAAACAGCACTTCTTTCGGACTGCGGGAGGAAACCGGAGCACCCGGAAGAAACCCAAGCAGACACGGGGAGAACGTGCAAACTTCACACAGACAGTGACCCAAGCCGGGAATTGAACCCGGGTCCCTGGCGCTGTGAAGCAGCAGTGCTGACCACTGTGCCACCATGCCGCCCTAACAGAGATAGGGCCTGGGTGGGATTGTTGTCGGTGCAGGAGTGATGGGCCAAATAGCCTCTTTCTGCACTGTAGGGATTCTATGATTGAGCATGTTGAATGTAATAAAACTTCCCAAGCCACTTCACAGGAGCATTATAAAGCAAAATTAGATAAGAGTGTGATGAAAAGATTTGAAAGCCTGTATTTTTTGAGACATCCCTGAGGCAGGAAGCAGGTCCAGGTTTCTGGGGGAGGAGCTTGTTAATTGGAATTCCTGGCTGTGACACCAGACTTCTGAGAAATCGGCCTCTGGCGGGTTGCCAGGGAAACAGAAGCTAATTGGGGAGAATAAACAAGACTGAGAACTATGATTTAAGCCTGTGGTCAGAACAGACACAGGGCCTCTTGTCGTTTAGCGTATTTCAGCCAGTGGTCAGGATAGGCAGGCCTCTAAAGAGTTCCGTTCCTTTCCAGCGAAAAGAGAACAGTAGAGAGAATGTGAAAAGCTGTGTGAGCAGCCCAGGCAGGCCAAGGAGCTGAGTGGTGATTCGCAGAGCCGGCCATACCATGTACTAAGGTGTCACTGAATGTTTGCATGAAGGGAATCGAGGGAAGCAATGCCATCAGGACTATAACCGGGTGAAGGACGCTCAGCAGAAGCCTACCTTTTTGGTGACAATCATACGCACAGTATTCAGATACAGCAAAGTCCCGGCACGGTGGCACAGTGGTTAGCACTGCTGCCTCACAGCGCCAGGGACCCAGGTTCGATTCCAGCCTCGGGTGACTCTCTGTGTGGAGTCTGCACATTCTCCCCGTGTCTGCGTGGGTTTCCTCCGGGTGCTCCGGTTTCCTCCCACAGTCCAAAGATGTGCGGGTTAGGTGGATTAGCTATGCTAAATTGACCCTAGTGTCAGGGGGATTAGCAGGGTTAATATTTGGGGTTACAGGAATAGGGCCTGGGTGGGATTGTGGTCGGTGCAGACTCGATGGGCCGAATGGCCTCCTTCTGCACTGCAGAGATTCTATAGGATTCTATAAAGCTGTTATCAGAGGCTACCTGGTAATCAAATCCTGTGAGGCGATGAGGAGTTGAACTCTACCAGAGAGCTGGGAAGGACTTGGAGAATGCACGAGGTGCCATGTAAGCGCTGAGGGTTAGCTGGGCACTTAAGAGGAGGCAATGGTCTCGTGGTATTATCACTAGACTATTAATCCAGAAACACAGCTAATATTCTGGGGACCCGGGTTCAAATCCCGCCACAGCAGGTGGCAGAAATTGAATTCCATTAAAAAAATCTGGAATTAAGAATCTACTGATGACCATGAAACAACTGTCGGAAAAACCCATCTGGTTCATTCATGTGCTTTGGGGAAGGAAATCTGCCATCCTTACCCGGTCTGGCCTCCACGTTACTCCAGAGCAATGTGGTTGACTCTCAACTGCCCTCGGGCATCTAGGGATGGGCAATAAATGCTGGTCAGCCAGCGATGCCCATGTCCCACGAATAAATGAAAAAAGGTCCGTGAGATCTACCTTTGCCATATCAGCTCATTAAAGTGAAATATTTGGGTTTCTATTGAGTGCAATTAGCCGGTCAGTTCATATTCCATTTTTGATGGCTTTGATTTGATTGCCAGAGTAAAAGTTTATAAGAAGTGAAATCTTCCATTGCGATCATTTGACACGGTTGGTTCTTGTGCGTCATTGCTCTCCCGGGATCGTAACAAGATCTGTGCGAGATATGAGGGCAAATGGTTAAAAGCTTAGGTCAAAGAGGCAGCATTTCAGCAACATCTTAAAGGAAGACAGAGAGGTAAGGAGGTGGAGAGCTGCAGGGAATTTTTAGGGAAAATATAAGTTGCTTCAGACTGACAATTCTGTGTAATTGTAACTGCTTGTTAATTACAGGTTAATTGTACCTGCTCATACATTTCTGCTTTCATAGAATCATCGAATCCCTACAGTGCAGAAGGAGGCCATTTGGCCTATCAAGTCTGCACTGACCACAATCCCACCCAGGCCCTATTCCCATAACCCCACATATTTACCCTGCTAATCCCCCTGAGGGGCAATTTAGCACGGCCAATGCACTCTAACCCGCACATCTCTCGGACTGTGGGAGGAAACCGGAGCACCCGGAGGAAACCCACGCAGACACAGGGAGAACGCGCAGACTCTGCACAGACAGTGACCCAAGTCGGGAATCGAACCCTGGTCCCTGGCGCTGTGAGGCAGCTGTGCCAACCACTGTGCCACCCTGCCGCCCCCTTTTTTATCGTTTCATAGAGGGTTATAAAATCATGAGGGGGTGTAGATAAGGTGAATAGCCACTGTCTTTTCTCCAGGGTAGGGGGAGTCCAAAACTAGAGAGCGTAGGTTGAAGGTGAGTGGTACAAGTAGGCTGACATTAACACTGCAATGAGGTTACTGTGAAAATCCCCTAGTGACCACACTCCTGTTCGGATACACTGTAGGAGAATTTAGCACAGCCAATGTACCTAACCAGCACGTCTTGCGGACTGTGGGAGGAAACCGGAGCACCCGGAGGAAACCCACGTAGACATAGAATCATACAATCCTACAGTGCAGATGGAGGCTATTCGACCCATCGAGTCTGCGCCAACCACAATCCCACCCAGGCCCTATCTCCGTAACCCCATGTTATGGGGACCATAGCTTGTCCCCCTGACACTAAGGGGCAATTTAGCATGGCCAATCAACTTAACCCACACACCTTTGGACATTAAGGGGCAATTTAGCATGGCCAATCCACCTAACCCGCACATCTTTGGACTGTGGGAGGAAACCGGAGCACTCGGAGGAAACCCACGCAGACACGGGGAAGAATGTGCAGACTTCGCACAGACAGTGACCCGAGCCGGGAATCGAACCTGGGTCCCTGACGCTGTGAGGCGGCAGTGCTAACCACTAGTGCCACTGTGCCTGCTTCTCATCTCTCCTCCCCGTGGTCTCCCTGCCATCCATCCCACCCTTCCACCTTCCCGAAAAGGGATCCTGAAATGATACCAGGTGCCGGTTGCCTTGCTGCAACAGCTCACAATATCCATAGCAACACCGCGGGTGCCCAGGTAACCGTGGATCCCTCATTTCAAGGAAGTTTTTAATCGGCCTATGGCATTGTTCGCCGTTGGAATGGGCTGGTACTCTGGAAGGAGAAAATCGATAGGGTCACTTTCGTCCATATCTTGTACAGCTGTACCTCCCTGGTGAGTTGCTGGCCTCAATGCGCTTCTTCTTCAATGAAGATCTTTACAACTGAAAGGTATTTCGCAGCTTATTATTTACGGGGCACAACTCGGATGTTGAGTTATAGCAATGCTGCTTGCTGTTGTTTTTCTATCAAGGACAAACATTTTAGCTGGTTGGTTACAAAGTGTCGTTCAAAATAGATGTCATTATTAGAGTCATAGACATTTACAGCATGGAAACAGGTCCTTCGGCCCAACTTGTCCATGCCGCCCTTTTTCTGAAAACCCCTAAGCTAATCCCAATTGTCCACATTTGGCCCATATCCCTCTCTACCCATCGTACCCATGTAACTATCTAAATGCTTTTTAAAAGACAAAATTGTACCCGCCTCTACTACTACCTCTGGCAGCTCGTTCCAGACACTCACCACCCTCTGTGTGAAATAATTGCCCCTCTGGACCCTTTTGTATCTCTCTCCTCTCACCTTAAACCACCACTGGAGTTGTAGCGGGCAGGGGGCGGGGGCGTAGACCACGCACAGGTCTACTGACCTTGGGTGGGATTTTCCGGTTTTGGGACGAGCGTGACCGGAGAATCCCACGCCATGGCCCTCGTTCGAAGATTGTGGCCTTTTGTAATCGGATGTTTGCTTCCATTTTTAGGGCGGCACAGTGGCACAGATGCTGCATCACAGCGCCAGGGACGCGGGTTCGATTCCCGGCTTGGGTCACTGTCTGTGCGGAGTCTGCACATTCTTCCCGTGTCTGCGTGGGTTTCCTCCGGGTGCTCCGGTTTCCTCCCACAGTCCAAAAGACGTGCTGGTTAGGGTGCATTGGCCGTGCTAAATTCTCCCTCAGTGTACCCGAACAGGAGTGTGGCGACTGGGGGATTTTCACAGTAACTTCATTGCAGTGTTAATGTAAGCCTGACTTTTACTTTACTTTATTTTTTATCTCTCTGGCTGAGAAAAAACAGCGCACTGTTTAAATTCACTCACACCAATGGCCTCTGTCTCCACTTCCGGAATGGTTTCAGCTTCACAGATTGCGTGTGTTTGTCCATTCACAGTAAGAAGTCTCACAACACCAGGTTAAAGTCCAACAGGTTTATTTGGTAGCATAAGCTTTCGGAGCGCTGCCCCTTCATCAGGCTTGTGGCTTGTGCTACCAAATAAACCTGTTGGACTTTAACCTGGTGTTGTGAGACTACTTACTGTGCTTACCCCAGTCCAACGCCGGCATCTCCACATTTTGTTCATTCACACATCATGCGAGGTTATTTCGAATGACCGCCGCTGGCATCTTCAGAGGGGTTTCTGTAAAGTTTTAGATAAGCAGAATCTGATGTCCATCGATGGTCTTCCTCTCCAGTCTCTATCCTATTTTGTCATATATCACTGGCCTCATTTTGTGCCCTCCTTAAAATTGTACAGCTACATCGGGGGTTCCTTCTCTGATTCTGATCATCTTTCTAAAAGCACGTTTACCCAGGAAACATCTGCCTCAGTGCTTCAGATGAACCACAAGAGCTTGTTCCGCGAGAGAGCCCCGAAAAGGCATAGCTTCTGTCCAGTACAGAGGCAGCCAGCATTTCACTGGCCTTGTCAGTGAACAATTCATGGCCTGAGTAATGGTCTTTCACTGTTGCTTACACAGCTTAAGTGCTTGCTAACCCACTTGAGCTGAGAAATGTACATTACTACGATGGAGTCATGATTGACTGAGTCTTGGGCACTTTGTCGACATGACAACAGTGGTTAGAGAGACGCAAAAGTGCTTGCAATTTTATAATGCTTTTCACAACCTCGGGAGCTCCCGAAGCACTTCGCAGTGACGCTCCCTCGAAGCTGCGCAGGTGCCTGCGCATGCAGCAATGGTGGAGGTATGGCGCAGGCAGCTTCGAGAGACCGCAGGAAGCGGCCACACAAAACCACTCACGTGCACATTGATATAAACAGGCTGCGTCCAGAAAAGCGAACGGAGGGTGGGGGGTGGTTGTCGCCTCACAGCCACGCTTTCAGCATGTGGTAACTGTTATAATGTCGGGAACGCCGCGCTCAATTTGCGCACAGCAAGCTCCCACAACGTGAGAATGACCGAGACATTGGGTGAAATCTTGAACCCAAAAGAGAAAATGTTGGAAAATCTCAGCAGGTCTGGCAGCATCTGGGTGTACAGGTACACAGGTCACTGAAAGTGGCAATGCAGGTGGAGAAGGTAGTCAAGAAGGCATACGGCATGCTTGCCTTCATCGGCCGGGGCATTGAGTTTAAAAATTGGCAAGTCATGTTGCAGCTTTATAGGACCTTAGTTAGGCCGCACTTGGAATATAGTGATCAATTCTGGTCGCCGCATTACCAGAAGGATGTGGGAGCTTTGGAGAGGGTACGGAAAAGATTTACCAGGATGTTGCCTGGTATGGAGGGCATTAGCTATGAGGAGAGGTTGGAGAAACTTGGTTTGTTCTCACTGGAACGACGGAGGTTGAGGGGCGACCTGATAGAAGTCTACAAGATTATGAGGGGCATGGACAGAGTGGAAAGTCAGAAGCTTTTTCCCAGGGTGGAAGAGTCAATTACTGGGGGGCACAGGTTTAAGGTGCGAGGGACAAGGTTTAAAGGAGATGTACGAGGCAAGTTATTTACACAGAGGGTGGTGGGTGCCTGGAACTCGCTGCCGGGGGAGGTAGTGGAAGCAGATACGATAGTGACTTTTAAGGGGCGTCTGGACAAATACATGAATAGGATGGGAATAGAGGGATATGGTCCCCGGAAGGGGAGGGGGTTTTAGTTCAGTTGGGCAGCATGGTCGGCGCAGGCTTGGAGGGCCGAAGGGCCTGTTCCTGTGCTGTAATTTTCTTTGTTCTTTGTTCTTTGTTCTATCTGTAAAGAGAGAAAAGAGCTGATGATTCGAGTCCAGATGACCTTTGTCAAACTGAAAGGGTGAAATCTTGAGCCTGCCTTTGCTGTCTGTCAGAGTGCTGGCGGGGGCTCAAGATCCAGAGGTTGCAATTCTGGCTGGCCCATAATGGGTCTCAACCTGCTTTGCGTGCATTCCAGTATTATTAACCCCCCCAACCCCCAAACCAACGCAGTATCTTTACCCCTTGCCAGATCTTCAAACCATGCCAGGTTCCAGTGAGAAAACCGGTGTTTCTCTCCAGGGAGACCGCTCAGTGTTCTCTCCAGATTCTATCACACACTGCAAAAAAAATCAAGGGGGTGTGATTCACACTGTCATGGCCAGGGAGGGGTGGCCTCAAACACACTGGCAAAACACGGCAGCTCAGAGATCAGGGCGCCATCTTTAAAGGGTGTCCCAATCAGAACTCAATATTGAATCCTGACTTGGAAATATATCACCGTTCCTTCACTGTCACTGGGTCAAAATCCTGGAGCTCCCTCCCTAACAGCACTGTGGGTGCACCTTCGGCACATGGACTGACTGATGTCCAATAACAATCCTGGAACTCCCTCCCTAACAGCACTGTGGGTGTACCTACACCACATGGACTGACTGATGTCCAATAACAATCCTGGAACTCCCTCCCTAACAGCACTGTGGGTGTACCTACACCACATTGACTGACTGATGTCCAATAACAATCCTGGAACTCCCTCCTTAACAGCACTGTGGGTGTACCTACACCACATGGACTGACTGATGTCCAATAACAACCCTGGAACTCCCTCCCTAACAGCACTGTGGGTGTACCTACACCACATGGACTGACTGATGTCCAATAACAATCCTGGAACTCCCTCCCTAACAGCACTGTGGGTGTACCTACACCACATGGACTGACTGATGTCCAATAACAATCCTGGAACTCCCTCCCTAACAGCGCTGTGGGTGTACCTACACCACATGGACTGACTGATGTCCAATAACAATCCTGGAACTCCCTCCCTAACAGCACTGTGGGTGTACCTACACCACATGGACTGACTGATGTCCAATAACAATCCTGGAACTCCCTCCCTAACAGCGCTGTGGGTGTACATACACCACATGGACTGACTGATGTCCAATAACAATCCTGGAACTCCCTCCCTAACAGCACTGTGGGTGTACCTACACCACATGGACTGACTGATGTCCAATAACAATCCTGGAACTCCCTCCCTAACAGCACTGTGGGTATACCTACACCACATGGACTGACTGATGTCCAATAACAATCCTGGAACTCCCTCCCTGACAGCACTGTGGATGTACCTACACCACATGGACTGACTGGTGTCCAATAACAATCCTGGAACTCCCTTCCTAACAGCACTGTGGGTGTACCTACACCACATGGACTGCAGTGGGTCAAGAAGGCAGCTCACCATCATCTTTTAACAGGACAAGTAGGGATGGGTGATAAATGCTGGCCGAGCCAGAGATGTTCATGTCCATGAAAGAATAAAGAAAGAGGTCTTTAAAATTGTGAAAAGTTTTGATGGAGTGTACACGAGAGAACGTTTTCTCTTGTGGGGAAAGACGTCACTACAGACTATCAGTATAGGATCTTATATTAATCAGATTTGATTTATTATTGTCACATGTATTGTATACAGTAAAAAGTATTGTTTCTTGCGCGCTATACAGACAAAGCATACCGTTCATAGAGAAGGAAAGGAGAGGGTGCAGAATGTAGTGTTACAGTCATAGCTAGGATGTAGAGAAAGATCAGCTTAATATAAGGTAGGTCCATTCAAAAGTCTGATGGCAGCAGGGAAGAAGCTGTTCTTGAGTCGGTTGGTACATGACCTCAGACTTTTGTATCTTATTCCCGAAGGAAGAAGGTGGAAGAGAGAATGTCCGGGTTGCGTGGGGTCCTTCATTATGCTGGCTGCTTTCCCGAGGCAGCGGGAAGTGTAGACAGAGTCAACGGATGGGAGGCTGGTTTGCGTGATGGACTGGGCTACATTCACGACCTTTTGCAGTTTCTTGTGGTCTTGGGCAGAGCAGGAGCCATACCAAGCTGTGATACAACCAGAAAGAATGCTTTCTATGGTGCATCTGTAAAAGTTGGTGAGAATTGTAGCTGACATACCAAATTTCCTTCGTCTTCTGAGAAAGTAGAGGCGTTGGTGGGCTTTCGTAACTATAGTGTCGGCATGGGGGGGACCAGGACAGGTTGTTGGTGATCTGGACACCTAAAATGGCCTGTAGTGACGCTCTTCCAATCGGGAATTTGGAAAGTTCTTCAGTCAGAATGTGGAGTTCAGTCCCACACTGAGTGGAGAAACGGAATAGTGTATCATCGGGACGTTCTGAGAGTGCGAAAGGGGAGAAATGCAAGCCTTTCCTTCAAGTTGGCCTTTGAACTTTAGATGTGCTCGTCGCTTTTTGAAACTGCTCAACGTTGCAAGGAGGGAAATATGTGCAGCAATCAGATGCCCAGACAACATTTCAGAGAGACATTCCTGCAACAGAAGTATACCCCAAGGAGAATTAAACTTCCACTCTGTTTTGTGCGTGTGAAAGCAAGTTAAGCCTTTGCTTTCCGTAGACTGCTGACTACTCCTTTCCATCTCAACTCTGTATGAGTTTTTTCTCCATCGTTACTTGTCCCATCTGACCAGAGTTATCAACCATGACTCATTTACACCTTCCCATGGGAAGTATTTTCTGCTTAGGCTATCAACAAAGCTTCTCTTGTAAAGCACTTTCTGTTTTGAATTGAATCATTTGGGGAGACAGAGAAGCAGAGAATGGATCAATCGCGTGTGTGTATAAAACTTAGCCGCATTTACTTAGCACCTTTCATGTTCTCAGTGCATCCAGAGTGCTTTACAACTAAGGATGTATGTTTAAAATGTTGTCCCTCCTATCACACTGTAAATGTGGCAACCAATTTGTGCACAGCAAGCTCCCACAAGCAGCGATGGGATCATGACCAGATGATCTGTTTTTGGTTCTGTTGGTTGAGGGATAAACATTGGCGGGCACACAGAGAGACAGCTGTTAGGTGAGACAGTGGGCTGCACATCTGTGGTCAGTTCCTTGCTCAGCGTGGCTCAGGGGCCACTCTCTGGCCTGGTACAGTCTCTGCCGCATTTCATAGAATCATAGAATCCATTCGGCCCATCGAGTCTGCACTGACAACAATCCCACCCAGGCCCCATCCCCATAACCCCACATATTTACCCCGCTAATCCCTCTGATTTACGCATCCCAGGCCATGCTAAATTGCCCCTTAGTATCCAAAGATGTGCAGGTTAGGTGGATTGACTATGCTAAATTGCCCCTTAGTATCCAAAGATGTGCAGGTTAGGTGGATTAGCCATGCTAAATTGCCCCTTAGTGTCCAAAGATGTGCAGGTTAGGTGGATTGACTATGCTAAATTGCCCCTTAGTGTCCAAAGATGTGTAGGTTAGGTGGATTGGCCATGCTAAATTGCCCCTTAGTGTCCAAAGATGTGTGGGTTAGGTGGATTGGCCATGATAAATTGCCCCTTAGTGTCCAAAGATGTGTGGGTTAGGTGGATTGGCCATGCTAAATTGCCCCTTAGTGTCCAAAGATGTCTAGGTTAGGTGGATTGGCCATGCTAAATTGCCCCTTAGTGTCCAAAGATGTGTGGGTTAGGTGGATTGGCCGTGCTAAATTGCCCCTTAGTGTCCAAAGATGTGTAGGTTAGGTGGATTGGCCTTGAACTGAGAGGGCCTTTAAGAACCACATTGCTGTGGCCCTGGAGTAGAATAGAAGAAGAACCATAGAATCCTACAGTGCAGAAGGAGGCCATTCAGCCCATTGAGTCTGCACTGACAACAACCCACCCAGGCCCTATCCCTGTAATCCCACATATTTGCCCCGTTAATCACTCTCACCTCACATCCCATGAAACTAAGCGGCAATTTAGCATGGCCAATGCAGCTAACCTACACATCTTTGGACTGTGGGCGGAAACCGGAGCACCCGGAGGAAACCCACGCAGACACAGGGAGAACGTGCAGACTCCACACAGACAGTGACCCAAGCCGGGAATCGAACCCGGGTCCCTGGAACTGTGAGGCAGCAGTGCTAACCACTGTGACACCGTGCCAGATCAGGTAAGGACAGCAGATTTCCTTCCCTAAAGGACATTAGTGAACTAGATGGGTGAGAGGGAGGTCATGCCTCACTAACCTGGTGGAGGTTTTTGAAGAAGTGACCAGAATGGTTGACGAGGGAAGGGCCGTGGATGTCGTCTACATGGACTTTAGTAAAGCGTTTGACAAAGTCCCTCATGGTAGGCTGGTGAAAAAGGTTGGATCTCATGGGATAAAGGGGGAGGTGGCTAGATGGGTGGAGAACTGGCTTGGTCACAGAAGACAGAGGGTGGTAGTGGAAGGGTCTTTTTCCGGCTGGAGGCCTGTGACTAGTGGTGTTCCGCAGGGCTCTGTATTGGGACCTCTGCTGTTTGTGATTTATATAAATGATCTGGAAGAAGGTGTAACTGGGGTGATCAGTAAGTTTGCGGACGACACAAAATTGGCAGGACTTGCAGATAGTGAGGAGCATTGTCAGAAGCTACAGAAGGATATAGATAGGCTGGAAATTTGGGCAAAGAAATGGCAGATGGAGTTCAATCCTGATAAATGCGAAGTGATGCATTTTGGTAGAAATAATGTAGGGAGGAGCTATACGATAAATGGCAGAACCATAAAGGGTGTAGATACGCAGAGGGACCTGGGTGTGCAAGTCCACAGATCCTTGAAGGTGACGTCCCAGGTGGAGAAGGTGGTGAAGAAGGCATATGGCATGCTTGCCTTTATAGGACGGGGCATAGAGTATAAAAGTTGGGGTCTGATGTTGCAGATGTATAGAACGTTGGTTCGGCCGCATTTGGAATACTGTGTCCAGTTCTGGTCGCCACACTACCAGAAGGACGTGGAGGCTTTGGAGAGAGTACAGAGGAGGTTTACCAGGATGTTGCCTGGTATGGAGGGGCTTAGTTATGAGGAGAGATTGGGTAAACTGGCGTTGTTCTCCCTGGAAAGACGGAGGATGAGGGGAGACTTAATAGAGGTGTTTAAAATTATGAAAGGCATAGATAGGGTGAACGGTGGGAAGCTTTTCCCCAGGTCGGTGGTGACGTTCACGAGGGGTCATAGGTTCAAGGTGAAGGGGGGGGGAGGTTTAACACAGATATCAGAAGGACATATTTTACACAGAGGGTGGTGGGGGCCTGGAATGCGCTGCCAGGCAAGGTGGTGGAGGCACTGGGAACGTTTAAGACTTATCTAGACAGCCATATGAACGGAGTGGGAATGGAGGGATACAAAAGAATGGTCTAGTTTGGACCAGGGAGCGGCACGGGCTTGGAGGGCCGAAGGGCCTGTTCCTGTGCTGTATTGTTCTTTGTTCTTTTCTGACAATCGACAGTGGTTTCATGGTCATCAGCAGATTCTTAATTCTGGATATTTTTTATTGAATTCGAATTCCACCAGCTGCCATGACGGGATTTGAACCCGGGTCCCCAGAACATTCGCTGAGTTTCTGGATTGATAGTCTAGCAATCATACCACTAGGCCATCGCCTCCCCTGAATTATGTGACCAGGGACAAAGAACAAAGAAAATTACAGCACAGGAACAGGCCCTTCGGCCCTCCAAGCCTGCACCGACCATGCTGCCTGACTGAACTAAAACCTCCTACCCTTCCAGGGACCATATCCCTCCATTCCCATCCTATTCATGTATGTGTCAAGACACCCCTTAAAAGTCACTATCCGCTTCCACTACCTCCCCCAGCAATGAGTTCCAGGCACCCACCACCCTCTGTGTAATAAATCTGCCTCGAAAATCTCCTTTAAACCTTGCCCCTCGCACCTTAACCTATGCCCCCTAGTAATTGACTCTTCCACCCTGGGGAAAAAGCTTCTGACTATCCACTCTGTCCATGCCCCTCATAATCTTGTAGACTTCTATCAGGTCTCCCCCTCAACCTCCATCGTTCCAGTGAGAACAAACCAAGTTTCTCCAACCTCTCCTCATAGCTAATGCCCTCCATACCAGGCAACATCCTGGTAAATCTTTTCTGTACCCTCTCCAAAGCCTTCACATCCTTCTGGTAGTGTGGCGACCAGAATTGAACACTATATTCCAAGTGCGGCCTAACTAAGGTTCTAATACAATATAGATATTTAGCTGATGCGTGTCGACACTGGGAAAAGCCCCAGCAAGAAGGTGGGGAATGTAGCGAGCTTCCTGTGATTAGTTTGGCAGTTAATGGGGGAGAATTGCTGGAAGTAACAAAGTAATTGACATTGGCACAGTTTTCCAGGAAGAATGGTCTGGAGAAGTTGTTTGGAACCCCCTGAGCTGTGCCAACGTCATCTTACTTAATGCAAAATGTCACTGCTCAGTGTATAACCCAAGAGAATCATTATTCTCTGTCATGAACTCACATGATGCCCTGAGGCTGCCAAACAGCATCACACAGGACACTATTAATCTTGCTTTGTGTCTCTTGCCTTCTGTGTATTTTTCTCCTCAGCATAAAGAGACCTCTGGCACATTTCCCTCTGGCCCAGCTCTCACAAACTCAATAAAGATGCTTTCTTTGTCGACTGGGTTAACTTGGTTGGCAAAAGCATCATTCCTGCTTGTTACAATCGCGCTGATTTCGCAATGGTGAGTTTTTTGTTCGCAAAGTAGTGGCAGTTCCTGGAACATCCAAGATCGAGTGAATTCCCAGAGGATGACTGAATATCGATCCTGCCAACCAGGCTGCCAGTCTCGGAGTTGTGCAATTTGAATATTACCACGAATATATTAGGATGACATTTTTTTGCCGATTATTTTAATACAGATGTAAACTCATTTCGCCATGATCGAATGGTGGAGCAGACTCAATGGGCTGAATGGCCTAATTCTGTTCCTATAGCTTATGAACTTATAATACATAGGATCCATTGCACCTTCGGGAAACTAATCAAGCATCAGGAAACTCTGGTGATTGATATCCACAAGTGAAATGTATATGTTCCAAGATACTTGGTATTACAACGAGGTACAACTACAACACAGGACATAAGAAATGTGACACAGGAATAGGGCCTGGTTGGGATTGTGGTTGGTGGAGACTCAGTGGGCCGAATGGCCTCCTTCTGCACTGTCCGATTCCATGATTCCATGAACTTAGACTAACAAGGTGGTAACTTAATCGAATCTCGCGCGTAAATGTTGCAACGCAAGAAGTTGGAAGAATGCTTTCAGAACCCACAGAGGCAGAGTAGTTCGGAGGCAATCTCGACTTATAGCTCTGAGTGCACTCCCTCATGCATGTTGAACAAGCTGGAATAAACCACTTTTGTTGAAGCTCTGTACAATCTCGGAGTCTCAGTTGGTTCAATCCTCCCAAACAATACCAAAAGGAGAGTGGTTTCATGTAGTTTTACCTACCATTGACAAATATCAGCTTGCAGTACTGAAGGAGTGCTGCACTGTCTGATTTGACACCTTTTAGATGAGATGTTAAACTCAGGCCTCATCCGTTCTCTTGGGTAAGTGGAAAAGATACCGTGATATTATTGTGATGAAGAGCTGGGGAAGTTATCTCGGGTGTCCTGCCCATTTATCCCTCAATCAATGGGTGGCACGGTAGCACAGTGGTTAGCACTGCTGCTTCACAGCTCCAGGGTCCCGGGTTCGATTCCCGGCTCGGGTCACTGTCTGTGTGGAGTTTGCACATTCTCCTCATGTCTGCGTGGGTTTCCTCCGGGTGCTCCGGTTTCCTCCCACAGTCCAAAGATGTGCGGGTTAGGTTGATTGGCCAGGTTAAAAATTGCCCCTTAGAGTCCTGAGATGTGTAGGTTAGAGGGATTAGTGGGTAAAATATGTGGGGGCAGGGCCTGGGTGGGATTGTGGTCGGTGCAGACTCGATGGGCCGAATGGCCTTCTTCTGCACTGTAGGGTTTCTATGATTTCTATGATGAACGTCACAAACACAGCTTATCTGGGTCACTCTCACATTGCTGTTTGTGGGATCTTGTGTGTAAATTGGTTGTGACCTTACAACAATCATTGCACTTCAGAAAGTACTTCACTGGCTGTAAATTGGTGCTATATAAATCCCAAGCCTTTATTTCTTTTCTCAGTGGGATAGAAGTTGAAGACATTTATTGGGGAGGCGTTTGGCAGAGGTGACAAAGCAAAGGAGTCTTCTGGGTGAATTTTGCTCTGTGGTTTGTCAAAATGAAATTCTAAACCTGTTGTCAGGGAATACTTCTGTGGTTCCACTGAGTATAGAACCATAGAATCATAGAATCCCCACAGTGCAGAAGGAGACCATTCGGCCCATCGAGTCTGCACCGACCACAATCCCACCCAGGTCCCGTCCCCGTAAACGCATGTATTTACCCTGCTAACCCCCTGACACTAAGGGCCAATCCACCGAACCCGCACATCTTTGGAGTGCGGGAGGAAACCGGAGCAGCCGGAGGAAACCCACGCAGACACGGGGAGAACGTGCAGACTCCAAACAGGCAGTGACCCAAGCCGGGAATCGAACCCGGGTCCCTGGCGCTGTGAGGCAGCAATGCTAACCATCGTGCCACCGTGCCGCTCAAAGCAAACATCGGAAATGGCCCTGCTTTATTGACGGTGTCTCAAGCAATAGCGATTAGAGGGAGTCTCTCCCTTGTGTTGTTTAAATGCTGCCTGGAGGGTTTAATTAATTTTCAGTTGTTTTCCCACTTGTCCCTTGCTTTCTTCACCCCCTGATGCATAGCGCTAGCCTTTGCTCATTCTCAGTATCTACCCTTGGGCTGTACACTGTGATATTATGTGAGTGGCAGAAATACACAGGATTATGAGGAATGTCGAGTGGAAGTTTGAGTGTCCACAGTAGCAGTGTTAGACTCTCAGAAAGGCTGGGCGGAGGCGGGGATAAAATGATTTCTTGGTTCATCCTCATGTCCTCACTCTCCAATCGTGTCCTCCTGAGTAACTCCGATGTTCGAGCCTATCCATTTTTGGCAGATCGTTCTAAATGTGTATTTCTCTGATAAAGAAGTTGTTGATAATTTCAATATGTTACCACATGTTGAGGGATCCTATGCATGCTTAGTCCTGTTTGCTCCAGTCTATGTTTCTATATTAAGGTGTTAAAACACTGATGAGCTTCCTCTGCCTTTGACACTTGCAAAGGGAAGCAATTTTTTCCTTTTTGATTTGATTTATTATTGTCACATGTATTGGGATACAGTGAAAAGTATTGTTTCTTCGCACTGTACAGACAAAGCATACCGTTCATAGAGAAGGAAAGGAGAGAGTGCAGAATGTAGTGTTACAGTCATAGCTAGGGTGTAGAGAAAGATCAGCTTAATATTTGATTTGATTTATTATTGTCACATGCATTGGGATACAGTGAAAAGTATTGTTTCTTGCGCGCTATGCAGACAAAGCATACCATTCATAGAGAAGGAAAAGAGAGAGTGCAGAATATAGTGTTACAGTCATAGCTAGGGTGTAGAGAAAGATCAACTTAATGTGAGGTAGGTCCATTCAAAAGTCTGACAGCAGCAGGGAAGAAGCTGTTCTTGAGTCGGTTGGTACGTTACCTCAGACTTTTGTATCTTTTTCTCAACAGAAGAAGGTGGAAGAGAGAATGTCCGGGGTGTGTGGGGTCCTTAATTATGCTGGCTGCTTTTCCGAGGCAGCGGGAAGTGTAGACAGAGTCAATGGATGGGAGGCTGGTTTGTGTGATGGATTGGGCTACATTCACAACCTTTTGTAGTTCCTTGTGGTCTTGGGCAGAGCAGGAGCCATACCAAGCTGTGATACAACCAGAAAGGATGCTTTCTATGGTGCATCTGTAAAAGTTGGTGAGAGTCGTAGCTGACATGCCAAATTTCCTTAGTCTTTCCTGGCCCGCAATGATAGCTTTCCTACTTTTGGTTTGCTGTCATCCTCGGCACCTTGTCATTGGTGACACCACCTTTAGATATCCTGTTAAACCTGCCCATTTAATTACCGATTGGTCAACCGGCAAACTGACCAAGAAATGAGTTCATTCCGAGTCAGTTCAGCTCAGCTGCCGGCATTAATCCAAGCTGCCTCGGCTCCAAGTCATTTGTCCTCAGTTAGCGCTCCAACAGGGGAAACAAAATGAATAAGAACAAGGGATATTGTCAACAGACTAACAAGTACAACATTCACCAACACCCACCCTCATATTCTCAGTGCGTACTGTGCTATACAGCCAGTAAGCATTGAAGCACTAGACCCACAAAGTATCACAGAATCATCGAATCCCTACAGTGCAGAAGGAGGCCATTTGGCCCATCGGGTCTGCACCGAACACGATCTCACCCAGGCCCTGTCCCGATAACCCCACATATTTACCCTGCTAGTCCTTCCAACCTACACATCCCAGGACACTACGAGGCAATTTACCATGGCCAATCCACCTAACCCGCACATCTTTGGACACTAAGAGGCAATTTAGCATGGCCAATCCACCTAACCTACACATCTTTGGACACTAAGGGGCAATTTAGCATGGCCAATCCACCTAACCTACACATCTTTGGACACTAAGGGGCAATTTAGCATGGCCAATCCACCTAACCTGCACATCTTTGGACACTAAGAGGCAATTTACCATGGCCAATCCACCTAACCTGCACATCTTTGGACACTAAGGGGTAATTTAGCATGGCCAATCCACCTAACCTGCACATCTTTAGACTCTAAGGGGCAATTTAGCATGGCCAATCCACCTAACCTGCACATCTTTGGACACTAAGGGGTAATTTAGCATGGCCAATCCACCTAACCTGCACATCTTTAGACTCTAAGGGGCAATTTAGCATGGCCAATCCACCTAACCTGCACATCTTTAGACTCTAAGGGGCAATTTAGCATGGCCAATCCACCTAACCGACACATCTTTGGACACTAAGGGCCAATTTAACATGGCCAATCCACCTAACCTGCACATCTTTGGACACTAAGGGACAATTTAACATGGCCAATCCACCCAACCTACACATCTTTGGACGCTAAGAGGTAATTTACCATGGCAAATCCACCTAACCTGCACATCTTTAGACTCTAAGGGGCAATTCAGCATGGCCAATCCACCTAACCTGCACATCTTTGGACACTAAGGGGCAATTTAGCATGGTCAATCCACCTAATCTACACATCTTTGGACACTAAGGGGCAATTTAGCATGGCCAATCCACCTAACCGACACATCTTTGAACACTAAGGAACAATTTAGCATGGCCAATCCACCTAACCTGCACATCTTTGGGCTGTGGGAGGAAACCGGAGCACCCGGAGGAAACCCACGCAGACACGGGGAGAACGTGCAAACTCCACACAGACAGTCACCCTGGGAATTGAACCCGGGTCCCTGGCGCTGTGAGGCAGCAGTGCTAACCACCGTGCCACCCCTTGTTGAGGAAAGGGAGCAATGGGAGATCAGTGTGCGCCCCTCCCCCCTCCCCGGCCCCCCTGCCCCCTCCAGAATTACCTGGTATCATTTTGTCCGAATTGATTCCGGAAGCTGCAGTTTCAAGCTTTGGCCACTGGGGGTGTAGGGGGATTTATGGTCTCCTCGCACAGCACAGCAGATGTGAGCACATTGAGGGTCATGGCCTGTGATAACCTCCCAGGGTGGGCTCCTTCCCTTCGCTAGGCTTGCTTACTGCTGGGTGGGTGTGAGGTTGCGGGGGTGGCGGGGAGAGAGAGAAAACAAGAGTAAGAATTGGAGGTCCAGTCACGGGGCCAGGGAGCAGTGAGGTAAAGCTTGGTGCCGCCCATTCCTCGGATGGCTGGGCCCGAATCCCCGCCAGGAAATGCTGGGCGCGGCATGGAGTGAGATCCTGGCGGCGTGAGACCAAGCAAGTCACCATCAAGGCAGTAGTGTTGGCAGAGGCCTGGGGGCAGACTGGCGTCTGACCTCTCAGGTGTGGCACAAGAACAGAGGAGAAAGGGGCCACCATATTGGAAGAGCGTGTTTAAAATCAGAGACAGAATTTTCCAGCCATTCACGCCGGCGGGATTCTCCAGTCCCGCTGCAGTGAACGGAGCTGAGCACCAAATTCTCTGTCCTCGGGGTGCGAACGGCTAGAAAATTCCAGCCGATATCTTTAAGAAATTTTTAGTGGTGCTTTCAATTCTAGCCCACGCAATTGGTGTGGGATAGCCTCCAATAGCTCAGTTGTCAGACACGCCACACTATCTGGCACCACGGATATCAGTCAATGGTAACACACACTGTGCATGCATATCAGGATATATTTAATCCCCAGATAAATGCAAAACACTGCGGACGCTGGAATCTGAAACAAAAACAGAAAAATGCTGGAAAATCTCAGCCGGCACGATAGCACAGTGGTTAGCACTGCTGCCTCACAGCTGGTCTGTTTGTCCCATCTGCTTGGCAGAGTTTCGCAGCTGGTCACAGCGCCAGGGACCCAGGGTTTGGGTCACTGTCTGGGAACTCACCCCTCGCTGGTTATGCCCCTGGGTGCCTCCTTGCAGCGAACAGTTTGCCTCTGACGGACCGAACTGAAGATTTTCATCCCCTCTTTTGTAAATAGCGCAAACAAGGAACATATACCAGAGTTTTAAACTGATGTTCTTCGATATAATGTCCAACACCTTGGGGTGGCACAGTGGCACAGTGGCTAGCACTGCTGCCTCACAGCACCAGGGACCCGGGTTCGATTCCCGGCTTGGGTCACTGTCTGTGTGGAGTTTGCACGTTCCCCCCTGTGTCTGCGTGGGTTCTCTTCCAGGTGCTCCGGTTTCCTCCCACAGTCTGAAAGACGTGCTGCTTAGGGTGCATTGACCCAAACAGGTGCCGGAGTGTGGCGACTCGGGGATTTTCACAGTAACTTCATTGCAGTGTTAATGTAAACCTTACTTGTGACTAATAAATAAATAATAAGGCTTTGGAGAGTTACTCTGTGCAGAATTCCCAGCCTCTGACCCGTGGTATTTAGATTTATTTTTTAAATTAATTCTTTCATGGGGTATGGCTACCAATCCCTAATTGGCGGCCATTTCAAGATTCGACCCACAATGCTATGGGTCTGCAGTCACATGTAGGCCAATCCAGGTAAGGACGGCAGATTTCCTCCTCTAAAGGACGTTAGTGAACCAGATGTGTTCTTACGACAATGGCTTCATGGTCACCAGTGGACTTTTAATTCCAAATATTTTATTATTGAATTTAAATTTCACCATCTGCCTTGGTGGGATTTGAACCCTGGTCCCTCGAGGATCACCTCTGGATTGTTAGTCTAGTGACAATACTACGACACCATTGCCTACACATTGTATTACTACACACCTAGCAAGCAATATATGCTCAATTGGGCACATTCTTCTAAAATGACCCATGGGGGTGAACTGTAAGCACTTTTGTCTGATAATTGGGCTCGCCCTGCATACTTGCGGTGCATGTTGTAATATTAACAGCGCCACAGGGTGAAAGCCTTCTCAAAGAATTAATGGCACGGAAGCAGAATTGTATTTGATATCCCGCACAGTTTCGTCATGAGGATATTGAGCCTTGAATTTCACTAATACCTCATTTAGTGGCATTGGCGTTGAAGATAATTCTTCGATGGTCAGGTAATTAGGCAGTGAGGGATTTCATTCTGAAGAGGAAGCTCGATAATGAGAAGAGGAATTTTGCCCTGGTGGAATTAGCACAGTTCTCCTCTTCTGATCCTATTTCATTTCATTGTCATATGTAAGTACATATGTAAGTACAGTAAGAAGTCTGACAACACCAGGTTAAAGTCCAACAGGTTTATCTGGTAGCAAAAGCCACCAGCTTTCGGAGCGCTGCTCCTTCAAGGAGCAGCACTCCGAAAGCTAGTGGCTTTTGCTACCAAATAAACCTGTTGGACTTTAACCTGGTGTTGTCAGACTTCTTACTGTATTTACCCCAGTCCAACGCCGGCATCTCCACATCATATATAAATACTGCAGAGGTTTGTGTGTGTGTGTGCATGCTGTCAGCTTGTCGGAGCATGTGTGACATAATTACTGTAAAAGTATGCTTTGCATGTGATAAAATCTCCCAGCAGAACACTTTCTGTCATTGTTAAATCTTTTTGATTTGTTAGTTCATGAGTCTAAGGTAGTCGTCAAGAGAGAGGCCTTACAATTTGATTCCCAATTCTACTCTGGGTTCTCTGTTCTCAGAGTTGGAGTGCTAGGATTTTCTAATCGCCCTGATACAAAGAAAAATAAAAATAGAACTCCCTCACTGCCCTCCCACCATGGAAGATCTCCCCCCCGCCCCCGGCACTTGTAACTCCAGCAGCTCAAGGTGTAAAACTGTGTGGCATGATGGGGAGGGGTGCTGTGTCCATCGCCATCCTGCCTCTGCTGGTATTTTACCAGCGGCAGGGTAGCTATCGGATGACCTGCCAACCCTTGGACCAACTGAGACCCCGAATTGGCCAATGTTCACTTTAAGGCCTCCTCCTCCTCCTCGCGTAGCTGGTATTTCCCTGGCGCGGGGAGGGACCTCTTGCCAGGCAGCCGATGCCCTACAAGTGGCCCTGTTGGGGAGAAAGTACAGCTATTCAGCTATAGTGTACTTCACCCGCTCACTCTCGAGAAAACCAGATGAAGGCCCTTGGAGTTTCAGGCAAGGCCTTTATTGTGAACGTGCTATCCCAGTGCTGCAACCTGTGGTTTGCCAGGAAAAGCCCTGATTCGAGAATTATTCAAACAATTAGAGTGAAGGTCCAGTTCCAAGAAATTAGCATTTGCCAATCAAAAGATGTCGGGGACGATTCTCCCAGCCTGAGAGCAGCGCAGCGGGCCGGGAGACTGAAAGGGAGGCCGTTTCGCGGGTTCCCCACTGGGCACCATGGCCTCCACGCGCCTCGGGTCGCCGGATTTCTGGTGTCTTCAGCTCCGCGCCGATTCCTGAATAAATTATGTAAATAGCGATTTTAATTTCATTAGCGGACCCCAGACTGAAGTCTCTGGGCCCGCGAGCCTCTCTCCACATCTGCCCTGAGTGGTTCACTCCAGCGGGGTTTACTACAGCTCCTCACGAACAGAGAGCTGGCAGCCCGACCCTGCTTGGGTGAAGGGAGGCCATGGAGGCCCTCCCCCCCGCTCCCCCAGGTGTCGGGGGTAAGGGGGCCGGGCATTGACCACCTGGCACTGCCCAATAAGAAAAGTGGCAATGCCCAGAGGGCACCTTGGCACTGCCTACTGGGCATTGGACAGTGCAAAGGGGATGGGACCACAGAGGGCAGGGCTTAATGGGGGCAGGGCATCTTGGGAAGATCGGTGGGGATGGGGGGCCCCACTGCCTGTCTGCGCTGTCTAAAAAATGGCAGGGAATTTGCGAGGAAGATTGATGTTTATATTTATTTATTAGTGTCACAAATTGGCTTGCATTAACACTGCAATGAAGTTACTGTGAAAATCCCCGAGTCGCCACACTCCGGCGCCTGTTTGGGTACACTGAGGGAGAATTTAGCGTGGCCAATGCACCAGGCCTACACATCTTTGGACACTAAGGGGCAATTTAGCATGGCCAATCCACCTAACCCGCACATCTTTGGACACGAAGGGGCAATTTAGCATGGCCAATCCACCGAACCTGCACATCTTTCGGACTGTGGGAGGAAACCCACGTAGACATGGGGAGAACATGCAGAGTCCGCACAGACAGTGACCCAAGCGGGAATCGAACCCCGGTCCCTGGCGCTGTGAGGCAACAGTGTTAAGCACTGTGCCACTGTGCCACCCCAAGGTGTTGGACATTATGTCTGAGAACATTAGTTTAAAACCCTAGTATATGTTTATTGTGGGAATGAGGTGAGGGTGAAGGCTGCAGCTGGCAATGGAGATTCGCATCTTATAGGTTGGCACTGACTGGCGTGGGCCTGTGACCAGACATCATGCCACAGAGCTCATTAATGCATATCAGAGCCTGAGACAGGACTAAATGAGACTGAATTCTATTTTTGCCACAGCCTTAATCTAGCCTTCCCTCCCTTCATCCTAAAAATAATGGCCCTGTGCTCATAATTCCTCTTCCATTTGTGCACTCATTTGTCAGCCGCACTCAGTGAGGTGTTCTAAGCTACATTTGCCTGATGATGCTTGTACATCACTCATCCAGATTATTTTAATTGGAGGACAGTAAAATACCATCCTCCAATCCTGTGGTTCCTGCTTCCTTGAAAATCCAAGAGCTGGTGAACCCTTGTAACCCATGTAAACTCAATATGCTTCCTTTGGCAGACTGGGCGTGTCATCCTTGGTGGCACGGTGGCACAGTGGCTAGCACTGCTGCCTCACAGCGCCAGGGACCCGGGTTTCGATTCCGGCCTCGGGTCACAGTCGGAGTTTGCACATTCTCCCCATGTCTGCGTGGGTTTCCTCCCGGTGCTCCGGTTTCCTCCCACAGTCCGAAAGATGTGCAGGTTAGGTGGATTGGCCATGCAAAATTGCCCCTTAGTGTCCAAAGATGCGTAGGTTAGGTAGATTGGCCATGCTAAATTGCCCCTTCGTGTCCAAAGATGTGTAGGTTAGGGGGATTGGCCATGCTAAGTTGCTCCTTAGTGTCCAAAGATGTGCAGGTTAGGCAGATTGGCCGTGCTAAATTGCCCCTTAGTGTCCAAAGATGTGCAGGTTAGGTGGATTGGCCATGCTAAATTGCCCCTTAGTGTCCAAAGATGTGCAGGTTAGGTGGATTGGCCATGCTAAATTGCCCCTTAGTGTCCAAAGATGCGTAGGTTAGGCAGATTGGCCATGCTAAATTGCCCCTTACTGTCCAAAGATGTGCAGGTTAGGTGGATTGGCCATGGTAAATTGCCCCTGAGTGTCAGGGGGATTAGCTGGGTAAATATGTGGGGTTACGGGGAAAAGCCCTGGGATTGTGGTCGGTGCAGACTCGATGGGCCGAATGGCCTCCATCTACATTCCAGGGATGGGAGGGATCCTATGAGCCTGTCCACCCAGACCTTTTGGGATGCCAACTGCAATGAAATGTATTCCTGGAGGTCTCATCATATGACTTGCCCCCCACCCTCCAGCCATTAGTCGGCCAACACATCCATCCTTGTATAAGATAAACGCGAAATACTGCGGATGCTGGAATCTGAAACAAAAACAGAAAATGCTGGACAATCTCAGCAGGTCTGACAGCATCTGTGGAGAGAGAATAGAGCCAATGTTTCCAGTCTGGATGACCCTTCGTCAGAGCTGGAGAATCATCCTTGTGACGTACTCATCTTCCTACACCAATTGGAAAGCAGAAAGACTCATTTCCCAATTGGATGATGTGACTGTCAACCAACTTTTACAGATGCACCATAGAAACCATTCTTTCTGGATGTATCACAGCTTGGTATGGGCTCCTGCTCTGCCCAAGACCGCAAGGAACTACAAAAGGTCGTGAATGTAGCCCAATCCATCACGCAAACCAGCCTCCCATCCATTGACTCTGTCTACACTTCCCGCTGTCTCGGCAAAGCAGCCAGCATAATCAAGGACCCCACGCACCCCGGACATTCTCTCTTCCACCTTCTTCCATCGGGAAAAAGATACAAAAGTCTGAGGTCACGTACCAATCCACTCAAGAACAGCTTCTTCCCTGCTGCTGTCAGACTTTTGAATGGACTTAGCTTGCATTAAGCTGATCTTTCTCTACACCCTAACTATGACTGTAACACTACGTTCTGCACTCTCTCCTTTCCTTCTCTATGAACGGTATGATTTGTCTGTATAGCGTGCAAGAAACAATACTTTTCACTGTATCCCAACACGTGACAATAATAAATCAAATCAAATATGAAGCTGATCTTTCTCTACACCCTAGCTATGACTGTAACAGTACATTCTGCACTCTCTCCTTTCCTTCTCTATGAACAGTATGCTTTGTCTGCAGCGCGTGCAAGAAACAATACTTTTCACTGTATCCCAATACATGTGACAATAATAAATCTAATATTAAGCTGATCTTTCTCTACACCCGAGCTATGACTGTAACACTATATTCTGCTCTCTCTCCTTTCCTTCTCTATGAACGGTATGCTTTGTCTGTATCGTGCGCAAGAAACAATACTTTTCACTGTATCCCAATACATGTGACAATAATAAATCAAATCTTATATTATGCTATTGTTTCTCTACACCCTATCTGTAACTGCAACACTACATTCTGCACCCTCTCCTTTCCTTCTCTCCTATGTACTCTATGAATGGTATGCTTTGTCTGTATAGTGCGCAAGAAACAATACTTTTCACTGTATCCCAATACATGTGACAATAATAATCAAATCAAATCCTGGAGATTGCTCTTCAATTCCTGGACCGCCCTGGAGTGTTGGGAACTCTGCTTGGTCAGGAACCTGGAGGCAAGATGTTAACATTATTGCTCTCAAAAAGAGTCCCGGCAAAGTCTGCCCATTAGGAAACCAGATTTTGTTTGGTGCTCGGTGCTCCAGCTGAGGCCTAACATCTGATAGTCAGGGTAAGGCAAGGTGGAAGAGTGAAGATTGAACAAATTTGCACAGGAGGTGCTGACTATGTGGAAGTGACTGCTCAAGAGAGTGGAGGTGGATAGTGGAGAGTTCAAGGGTGTGGCGGAGTACTGCGTCGATATGGACTGAAAGATAAGGGAACAAGAGTAATGAGAGATGGAACAATGTATGGTATTTTCCAAACTTTGAGAGATGACGCTGCCTCCGTCTCTCCAGCCCAATATGATCCCAGGATTGGCGCCTTAATGCTTTCCGGATTGTGACAGTTCTCCAGGAGATCCCATCGCTCTGTGTTGGATGGGGTGTCCACGCACGGTGATGCATAAGACCATGTGGCAGAGGTTGGATGGGCCAGTGAGTCTTCTTTCTCTGGCCACCATGTTTGGAAGCACCGCTGTTTTTTTTAATGAAGGGTTAGACCCTCGGTCTGCCCTCAGAATGTGGACATGTCAGGCCAATAATGCGAACCTTGACATACTTGTCATGCATTGGACTTTTTAAATCTCATAACTCTCTTCATTTCCACTGGGAATGATGAATGGTTGAGGAATGTTAAAATCACTTACTACACTCGATTCAATTGGAATAAGGCGACGCAGATGGATTTGGACTCCTCCAGACACATGAGGTTCAGAATAACAGCGCAGCGTTCAATTCTTTTTGCGGCTGGGGTAGACCTGGAACATAGAAACATAGAAGATAGGAGCAAGAGGAGGCCATTCGGCCCTTCGAGCCTGCTCCACCATTCATCACGATCATGGCTGATCGTCCAACTCAATAGCCTAATCCTGCTTTCTCCCCATAACCTTTGATCCCGTTCGCCCCAAGTGCTATATCCAGCCGCCTCTGGAATACATTCAATGTTTTTGAATGTTGTTTCGGACCTGCCTCCTCGCCTGCCCCTCAGGCAATACAACCAGCAGTCTCTCTCTCTCTCTCGAATGGTGAGAGATGCCGCTGGTCTCTCATGGATTCAGGCTAATTACCTTCCTCAGTGGGACAGGGAGATGGTGCTTTGCATTCAAAGGTTTCCAGCTTTCTTTCTCTGAGTGCAATGTTGGGGTTCAGATCCAAGGCTGTTGTTGCCCCCACAGTGTCTCACTCAGCTGGCCAGTCAATGTTACGTGATGCGTGCAACAAAAATGAACAAATTGCTCTTGCTACTGACTTGGGTGAGTTTGATGTTCCATCCTCACAGCCTGGTGAACAAGGCTGACAACTTAATGCCAACTTGCGGTGAAGCGCAGGCCCTCGATTGTGGGGTTTGCGTCCACAAGAAAGTAGGCCGAGAAGCCTTTATTTGAGACTTTCACAGGTCAGCAGATGTCCATCCCCTTGGGACAGGATTGGATTCAAGCCCGTGGCCCAGGGCTGAATGGATGCAAGTGCTCTAATCTGCTGCACAGCCCAGGCTCCTGGGAATTCCTTCCAAAATATTTTGATGAGCTGTAATTATTTCTGATAACATTAGCCAGTCCTGTTATTAGGAGATAGCGTTCTATGAAAAAATTACATATTTTAGGTTCCACGAACATTGTGGTGGCATTTATTGAATTGCCATTTATTTCCGCTTTCTAATTAGTCTTTCAATTATGTTAACTGAAATGTAAAACTGCATAGCCTTGGCCAATTGTCTTGGTTTTTGGGGCGAATGTTATGCCCAGTTAGTTAAGAAGAGCAGCATCTATTCCGACACTATATTTAAGAAAGCCCACCAACGCCTCTACTTTCTCAGAAGACGAAGGAAATTTGGCATGTCAGCTGTGCCTCACCAACTTTTACAGATTCACCATAGAAAGCATTCTTTCTGGATGTATCACAGCTTGGTATGGCTCCTGCTCTGCCCAAGACCGCAAGGAACTCCAAAGGGTCATGAATGTAGCCCAATCCATCACGCAAACCAGCCTCCCATCCATTGACTCTGTCTACACTTCCCGCTGCCTCGGAAAAGCAGCCAGCATAATCAAAGACCCCCACGCACCCCGGAGATTCTCTCTTCCGCCTTCTTACGTTGGGAAAAAGATACAAAAGTCTGAGGTCACGTACCAACCGACTCAAGAACAGCTTCTTCCCTGCTGCTGTCAGACTTTTGAATGGATTTACCTTGCATTAAGTTTCTCTACATCCTAGCTATGACTGTAACATTACATTCTGCACTCTCTCCTTTCCTTCTCTATGAACAGTATGCTTTGTCTGTATAGCATGCAAGAAACAATACTTTTTCACTGTATCCCAATACACGTGACAATAATAAATCAAATCAAATCATTTTTAAAAAGCCATTCTTTTTTCAAACACTTGCCCTCATTTTGAATGTATATTCTCGCCTTCCCATATGCCTGGATTCCATTCCCTGGCAGAGGGAAAGACAGATGTTCTCATGTATCTGCCATTCACGACCAACAGCTGCAGGGGAGGCCTGGCTTAGAGGGTCGAAGGGCCTGTTCCTGTGCTGTACTTTCCTTTGTCCTTTAAACCTATGCCCTCTAGTTTTAGACTCCCCTACCTTTGGGAAAAGATATTGACTATCTAGCTGATCTATGCCCCTCATTATTTTATAGACCTCTATAAGATCACCCCCTCATCCTTCTACGCTCCAGAGAAAAAAGTCCTAGTCTATCCAGCCTCTCCTTATAACTGAAACCATCAAGTCCCAGTAGCATCCTAGTAAATCTTTTCTGCACTCTTTCTGGTTTACTAATATCCTTTCTATAATAGGGTGACCAGAACTGTACAAGACATTGGTGAGGCCACAGTATTCCAAGTGTGGCCTCACCAATGTCTTGTACAACTTTAACAAGACGTCCCAACTCCTGCTACCTGGTGCTGACAGCATCCTGAAAAGCAGCAATCATACCTCCTCTCAACTTTCTCTCACCCACTGAATAAGTGCTCAGTTTACACAATAGTGCACCTAATCCCTCCCTCCCCTCGAGTCGTTCTGCTTACTCCACTCCCTCCTCTACGCTGGGAAATGGACCGAGAAGAGAGTGAGGTTTGGCATTGGTTCCCCCATAGAGTAGACAAATCTAGCTGCCCGAGGCTGGCACGCGAAGGGTGCCATCTGGATAGGCTAGTGGGTAGCGGAAAGACATTGGGCATTTACTCAAGATCTGAAGCTGTTGATTTTGACGTTAAAACAAATCCGTGCCAACGTAAGTGCCAGTTAGGGCGGGATATTCCAGCCGTGCTTGCTCCCACCACCTCCCCGGGCAGTGCGTTCCAGACACTCACCACCTTCTGTGTAAAAAACTTGCCTCACACATCTCCTCTAAACATTTCCCCACGCACCTTAAACCTATGTCCCCTAGTACTTGACTTTTCTGCCCTAAGAAAGAGCATCTGACTCTGTCCATGCCATTCATAATCTTGTAGACCTCTATCAGGTCACCTCTCAACCTCCGTCGTCCCAGTGAGAACAAACCATCCAAGGTCAACGGACCTTTCCATGGTCTGCCCCTCGCCTGCTACGATTCCCGTGGCGGGCGGAATGAGAAAATATGCCCCTTAACGCGGAAAAGCTTTCCAACTCAATAGCATTGGCCACTTTCTCAACAGGTACTGCTCTGTAACATATGGCTCAATTAATAGGGACTGGGCTAATAACAAGGAGCTGGGACTGACATGATGGGCCGAATGGTCTCCTTCGCTGCTGTACGATTGAAGCATTTTACCCGCATTCCACTGCTGGTTTGCAGCACTGTGCGTACACAGCTTAAATATTCTTTTCCAATGTTCCATTTCCCTCGTATTCCAGGGCACTCAAAACTGACGGTAGAACGCATTGCTTTTAGGTCGCGCCACACTATAGCATAAATTTTCCAGCTCCTTCGCTGCAGGAATCATCAGTTAAAGTAGATTTATTAGTCACAAGTAAGGCTTACATTAACACTGCAATGAAGTTACTGTGAAATTCCCCTGGTCGCCACACTCCGGCGCCTGTTCGGGTCAATGCACCTAACCAGCACGTCTTTCGGACTGTGGGAGGAAACCGGAGCACCCGGAGGAAACCCACGCAGACACAGGAGAGAACATGCAGACTCCACACAGACAGTGACCCGAGCCGGGAATCGAACCCGGATCCCTGGCACTGTGAGGCAGCAGTCCTAACCACTGTGCCACCGTGCCGCCTACACTAGGAGTGTCAGGGACGGAATGGACAGTTTGCCGGGCCAGAGGTCCGCTGATCTCGGGCAGAAATTTCCAGTCCCGGGGCAGGCGGGACAGGAAAATCCCGCAAAAGGTGGCATTGTTCTCCATTTCCTGGTGCGCGCGGAGATTGGAATGGGATAGGTCTGTCCCGTTGTGATACTGGGTCTGGGCAAGGACATTCCGGAACTGCGTTCGGGTCCACTGCACTGTGCAAGCGGGGGCCTGCCACTTTAATCCCTGCATTTAAAGCAACCGGGATAATTAAGTGTATGCGATAGATGAACAAGAGGCCTCATTATATACACAACCACCAGCAAGGCTGCTGAGCATGGCGTATTAATAGCAAAATCACTGTCGGTCCCCTTTAAAACGTCTTTGGCTGATGATAATCCGGGATGAGCTCTGACGTTTGGTTTTATTTATCATGAAGTGGAATAATTTGTGGTGAAGTGTCAGGACATGACAGCTGGATGGAATGCAGCGAGCGCGCCCAATTTTTCAAAGCTAGTTTCTCTCACAGTCGAGGCCATAATTGTGATTCATCTTGTACCTTGTCTCCGAGGTACAGGGACTGGCAGATACCTTGAGCACATCAGCTTTAATTTGCTTAGGCAAGGACTGCCTTTGTATGATCCACTTATCACGCAAAATGAGTGAGTTTTCTATTAATTCGTTGGCCTTCAACAAACCTACGAGGATTTCAGCGAATGCCCCCTTTGGACAAGAAGCCTCAAATGGCTGTGTCGGGCAACACCTTGGTTTCAAAATGATCACCCTCGATTTCAATCCCTCCCTGCTCCCCCCGCTCCACCTCCTCCTTATCTCTGCATCCTCCACCAGTCCACAACCCTCTGAGATATCTGCACTCCTCTGTAATAAGTCCTCGGAGGCAGAAGTCCCTTCACCAAGATCCCTTTATTTACAAGTCTGACCACAGCGTACAGAGTGCTTTCAGTTCGCAGTTTACAGAGGAACTGACACTCCTGGTGAGGTACAAAGCAAGAGGCTCCCTGATTGGCCCATCAGTTTGGCCCTTAATCCGGGAGTTTATATTCTAACAGGCCCACCTCAATTGCCTGATTAAAGTTGTTACATCCACCTATTCTGGTCTCTTGAGCACTGCCACACCCTGCTTCCATGATTGGCAACCATGATTGGCATCCATGATTGGCAGCCATGATTGGCATCCATGATTGGCATCCATGCCTACAGCCATTCTAGATCCTGAGCTGTGGAATTCCCTCTCCCTCTCCTTCTCCTTTAAGACCTGTCTCTTTGACCAAGCATTTGGTCACCTGTCCTAATATCGCTTCCTGTGTTCACATTTTGTTTGACAATCGCTCACTGTTGGTCGTTTTAACTTGAAAGGGGCTATGTAAATGCAGTCCCCTCTACACTGGGGAGACTAAACGCAGACTCGGTGACCGCTTTGCAGGCCAACTTCACTCAGGACCCAAACCTTCCTGTTATTTCCTTGGGTATTAAACAGGCACAGATCATACCAATCTGTGTAGGCACGGGTGCCACCACTAAACTCACGGGACCATTTTTTTCACGTGTCCAGAGTGGACGCCTAGAACAGACACTGGACTCCTCTTCAACGTGGAGGCCTGGCAGCTGTTGAAGTACCCCTCAGCAAAATTTGTCACCAATGAGATGTGCAGGTTAGGTGGATTGGTTATGCTAAATTGCCCCTCAATGTCAAGGGGACTAACTAGGGGAAATGCATGGGGTTATGGGGGTAGGGCCTGGGTGGGATTGTGGTCAGTGCAGACTCGATGGGCCGAATGGTCTCCTTCGGCACTGTAAGATTCTATGAGCGGGATAGGAGTCAAGCCTAATTGACTCAGGATTCTTCGGTAGCCCACAGCTGAACGTAAGTTTTAAAGATTGTTCTTTAACTATCCTGTGATGCCAAGTGGTCCCCACTGACTCCAGACGCATGACAATTCCACTGCGTCGAGCCCAAAAATGGACCCAGACTCATTCCTGACCCCAATTTCCGGGGTAACAGCATTTTCTAGGTCACTGCTGTTCCTCAAAGGTTTTGGAACAAAGTGGAGGTAACCAATACCCCTCAATAAGTGGAAGAGTGGGCTCGGGAAGCTGCGTCATATTATACCAGTCTAAGCTGC
The DNA here is from genome assembly GCF_964213995.1 of Mustelus asterias. Lineage (NCBI taxonomy): Eukaryota > Metazoa > Chordata > Chondrichthyes > Carcharhiniformes > Triakidae > Mustelus > Mustelus asterias. Next base: position 8,741,165 of record NC_135834.1, on the reverse strand, counting down.
AGCAAATGTAGTCACAAGCTTATTCCTGCAGACAGTGTACTGGGCTTTCCCAGTACTGTTTCCCCATTAGCTCAATCTTTCCACAGCTCAGGTAAAAATGATTTGATTTTGATTTGATTTATTATTGTCACATATATTAGGATACAGTGAAAAGTATTGTTTCTTGCACGCTATACAGACAAAGCATACCGTTCATAGAGTACACAGGGGAGAAGGAAAGGAGACAGTGCAAAATGTAGTGTTACAGTCATAGCTAGGGTGTAGAGAAAGATCAACTTAATAACTGATTTATTATTGTCACATGTATTGGGATACAGTGAAAAGTATTGTTTCTTGCACGCTATACAGACAAAGTATACCATTCATAGAGAAGGAAACAAGAGAGTGCAGAATGTAGTGTTACAGTCATAGCTAGGGTGGAGAGAAAGATCAACTTAATGCAAGGTAAGTCCATACAAAAGTCTGATGGCAGCAGGGAAGAAGCTGTTCTTGAGTCGGTTGGTGCATGACCTCAGACTTTTGTATCTTTTTCCCAACGGAAGACGGTGGAAGAGAGAATGTCCGGGGTGCGTGGGGTCCGTGATTATGCTGGCTGCTTTTCCGAGGCAGCGAGAAGTGTAGACAGAGTCAATGGATGGGAGGCTGGTTTGCGTGATGGATTGGGCTACATTCACGACCCTTTATAGTTTCTTGCGGTCTTGGGCGGAGCAGGAGCCATACCAAGCTGTGACACAACCAGAAAGAATGCTTCAAATGACCAATCCAGTGACAACAGCACTGAATGAGGAGACAAGTGACATAAAGTAAGGTAGCAAAAAGTACCACTCGGATTGATAGTGACTTTATCTCGGCAGAGCGTTCCCAGTGAAACTAAATAGAATTAAGTATCCAATTTGTGAGCTATCCATGCAGCAATCTTTAGATTGATTACCTATCTAAACAGCAGAAAATGTACATTAGGACATTCTTTCAATGTTTGGAGTGAGGGATGTTGATGCCTTGAAGTTGACAAGCTCAAACTACCTGATCCTTACAATGGATCTGGGCCAGGATGATTTGCAGAGACAGTTAGTGAGGGTAGCACTCCTTAAGTCATAGAATCATAGAATCATACAATCCCTACAGTGCAGATGGAGGCCATTCGGCCCACCGAGTCTGCACCGACCACAATCCCACCCAGACCCTATCCTCGTAACCCCACATATTTACCCTACTAATCCCCCCACTAGGTTTAATTTAGCACGGCTATTCCACCTAACCCGCACATCTGTGGATGCCATGCATGCTCTCATCTTAAAAGCCAGCTGGCGAAGGATGGGACTGGAGCCAATAATGACACATTACAAGCGTGCGGCTCCTAACCCAGAGGTGCCCAAAACGTTGGCCGCGGTCGACCGGTCGATGGGCAGCTAGTTTTCAGTTGGCCACATGCTTGCTGCACACCGCGCACTCGGTACGTATGCGGCATGTGCTTTCTGCGCACAGTGCCTTCACGGTATTGGCACGCGTGCAGTGCGCATTTCCTGCACACGCGCGGTGTGTGCTTTTTGTGTGTGCTTCTTCTGTGGGAAAGGTTGAGAGTAAACTTTGTATAATGATACAGTCGAAACTAAATTACCGTTGCGCGTTTTTGGTGATGGCAAACATCCAACCTAAGATGCTTCCCGTGGCTTGAAAGCAGAATGTAGTTAGCACATATTTGGAATACTTTCACCTGTTAACTGGGTTGGCAGTGGGTTAGACTGGCAGCATCAAACTCAGATTTTTGCCCAGTGTAATGACTTTAATCAGGCAATTGAGGTTGGCCTGTTATTAGATGAACTCCTGGATTAAGGGCCAAATTGATGGGCCAATCAGGGAGCCTCTTGCTTTGTATTTAACCAGGAGTGCCAGTTCCTCTGGCGCTCCTAGTGTAGGCTGTTAACTGAAAACACTCTGTACGCTGTTGTCAGACTTGTAAATAAAGGGATTTTGGTGAAGGAACTTCTGTCTCCAAGGACTTAATACACCCAGTCTGATGAAATGTAACTCCTGCCTACCCCTGTTGACCGTAAAAGTCTTGTGATAGCCTTTACTGCATTATTATAAGATTGTACCCTTCGGTCTCAACCCAGGTGAGTAAGGATCAACAGCACAAAAGTCTCCTCACTCATTTGCATTCTAGCTCAAAATAAAAGAGATCCTGGCCCGACAGAATGTGTGCTAACTTGAATATTACATAACATTCAACCTTCGCTTCTTGGGTCTCAGGATTTGTCATCCAGAGGCCTGGATTCAAGACCTGAGCACAAGAGCTTAAATCCCATCATTCAGTTAGAGAATTTAAATTCTATGGGCGGGACCTTACGACCTCGCTCGAGCGAGACTGGAAATTCCCGCCCAAGGTCAACGTCAACGGACATTTCCGTTGCCCGCCCCTCGCCCGCTCCGATTCTGTGGCAGGGCGGGGCTGTAGAATTCCGGCGTATGGGCGCGATCTTACTGGCCATTCACGCCACACTCCCGCTGCAGTGAGGTGCACTCTGCTCACTGCGACGGGCTATGAAAATCCCGTTGGTCCCCCGTAACATTCCAGCCGATGAATTAAACTCGGCTAAAATTCTGTACCAGACCGTTGTAAAACTCCACCTGCTTTTTGAATACCCTTTAGGGCAGGAAAGCTGTGCATAGTAGTGTGTAAGAGTGTTCTTGGTGCATTTTTCTCCTTTTAACCATAGATAGGCAGTATAAGCTCTTTTTGTGGAGATGCCAGCGTTGGACTGGGGTGGGCACAGTAAGAAGTCTCACAACACCGGGTTAAAATCCAACAGGTTTATTTGATTTTTATTTGATTTATTATTGCCACATGTATTGTGATACAGTGAAAAGTATTGTTTCTTGCGCGCTATACAGACAAAGCATACCGTTCATAGAGAAGGAAAGGAGAGGGTGCAGAATGTAGTGTTACAGTCATAGCTAGGGTGTAGAGAAAGATCAACTTAATGCAAGGTAGGTCCATTCAAAAGTCTGACGGCAGCAGGGAAGAAGCTGTTCTTGAGTCGGTCGGTACGTGACCTCAGACTTTTGCATCTTTTTCCTGACGGAAGAAGGTGGAAGAGAGAATGTCCGGGGTGTGTGGAGTCCTTAATTATGCTGGCTGCTTTGCCGAGGCAGCGGGAAGTGTAGACAGAGTCAATGGATGGGAGGCTGGTTTGCGTGATGGATTGGGCTACATTCACGACCCTTTGTAGTTTCTTGCAGTCTCGGACAGAGCAGGAGCCATACCAAGCTGTGATACAACCAGAAAGAATGCTTTCTATGGTGCATCTGTAAAAGTTGGTGAGAGTTGTAGCTGACATGCCAAATTTCATTAGCCTTCTGAGAAAGTAGAGGCATTGGTGGAATCACGAGCCTTCGGAGCGCTGCTCCTTCCCCACTCATCTGATGAAGGAGCAGCGCTCCGAAAGCTCGTGATTCCAAATAAACCTGTTGGACTTTAACCTGGTGTTGTGAGACTTCTTACAAGGCCTATATTGTGCAACATGCCTGAACATCCCTGTGGGGAAGCTTGGGAACCCACGCTGGTACATTGTGTTACGACAGCGGTCAAAAAAATTAGACCTCAAGTCACTAAAGTCAGGCCACCCCTTAACCCAACCACTACACCTTAAATCTGAGTTGACCTATCAGGGCCCAAGTGAATCACCACTAAATGTCCACCAGCTAAAAGTTAAAGTGTATTTATTAGTCACTAAGCTGACATTAACACTGCAATGAAGTTACTGTGAAATTCCCCGATTCGCCACACTCCAACGCCTGACCGGGTACACAGAGGGAGAATTTAGCATGGCCAATCCACCTCACCCGCACGTCTTCGGACTGTGGGAGGAAACCCACGCAAACACGGGGAGAACGTGCAAACTCCACACAGACAGTGACCCAAGCCAGGAATCAAACCTGGAGTCCCTGGCGCTGTGAGGCAGCAGTGCTAACCACTGTGCCACCGTGCCACCCCCATGCTGCGTACAACACAACACAATTAATGTGCAACTAACAATCGGAGGGGGAGGATTTTCCGGCTGTTCCTGCCGGCGGGATCTTCCAGTCCTGCCGACGGCGACCCTGCCCCCGGCCGTCACGGGTTCCTGCTGCCGCACTGGGGGTGGAAAGTTCCCTCCCCCTCGCTATATGTGGAATTGTGTCAGCATGAATCAGACTCAGTGGATTGCAGTCACTGTCCTTCGCACTTGAAGCATCGTATAAATATAATTGTTGGAGGTTGTGAGGGTGCAGTGGTTCCCTTTCTGGTTGAAGGAGCCCTTTTCAAATGGATTAGTAATCACAGACCTCTACCTTATAGCTCCATATGATGCCTATTTAATGAGAGTCTCGTATGTAAAGAGCTTTCTGAATTCCATAGAACCATAGAAAATTACAGCTCAGAAACAGGCCTTTTGGCCCTTCTTGTCTGTGCCGAACCATTTTTTGCCCAGTCCCACTGACCTGCACTTGGACCATATCCCTCCACACCCCTCTCATCCATGAACCCGTCCAAGTTTTTCTTAAATGTTAAAAGCATTTACCACTTTATCCGGCAGCTCATTCCACACTCCCACCACTCTCTGCGTGAAGAAGCCCCCCCTAATATTCCCTTTAAACTTTTCTCCTTTCACCCTTAACCCATGCCCTCTGGTTTTTTTCTTCCCTAGCCTCAGCGGAAAAAGCCTGCTTGCATTCACTCTATCTATACCCATCAAAATCTTATACACCTCTATCAAATCTCCCCTCAATCTTCTACGCTCCAGGGAATAAAGTCCCAACCTATTCAATCTCTCTCTGTAACTCAGCTTTTCAAGTCCCGGCAACATCCTTGTGAACCTTCTCTGCACTCTTTCAACCTTATTTACATCCTTCCTGTAACTAGGTGACCAAAACTGTACACAATACTCCAAATTCGGCCTCACCAATGCCTTATATAACCTTAGTAAGAAGTCTCACAACACCAGGTTAAAGTCCAACAGGTTTATTTGGTAGCAAATACCATAAGCTTTCGGAGCAATGCTCCTTCGTCAGATGGAAGGAGCAGCGCTCCGAAAGCTTATGGTATTTGCTACCAAATAAACCTGTTGGACTTTAACCTGGTGTTGTGAGACTTCTTACTGTGCTTACCCCAGTCCAACGCCGGCATCTCCACATCATTATATAACCTTACCATAACACTCCAACTTTTATACTCGATACTCCAATTTATAAAGGCCAACGTACCAAAGGCACTATTTATGACCCTATCCACCTGTGACGTCATTTTTAGGGAATTCTGAACCTGTATTCCCAGATCCCTCTGTTCAACTGCACTCTTCAGAGTCCTACCATTTACCCTGGACGTTCGACTTTGGTTTGTCCTTCCAATGTGCAATATCTCACACTTGTCTGCATTAAATTCCATTTGCCATTTTTTAGCCCAAGAAAGCCAGGCTATACTTCCAGATATGAGTGAGATTGGTCCGTCTGCATCTCACTGCAAAGCGTGTCTTGGCAGGAGTCTGTAGAAAGCAGTTGGGGACCAGGGGGATGACAGGAGCACTGAGGGAGCGCACGGGAATGAGAACGGGAGCTCGAGGGGATTAGGGAGTGGGGGACAGAGCTCAGAGAGGTTCAGTACAGACAGCAAGGAGCAGGAATCCAGTAGGGAGCAGGAGCACGGGGTTGGGGGGGACACCTCCAATTGCCAATCACCTGTTTATTCTTGATCATGCACTCTCGACGGTCATCAACATTGCCCAACATGGGCCAGCTCTGTGTCGTGGACCCCCTGGGTGGTCTTTGCAGACTCCCCTGGGGTCTGGGGGGTCCCAGTTTCAGAAAAACTGATCAAGAGCAAACATGACAGAATACATCAATCGAATCACTACAGTGTCGAAGGAGGCCATTCGGCCCATCAAGTCTGTCCTGACCACAAACCCACCCAGGTCCTATTCCCATAACCCCACACATGTTTACCCTGATAATCCCCCTGATACTTATGGGGCAATTTAACATGGCCAATCAGCCTAACCTGCACGTCTTTCGGAGTGTGGGAGGAAACCCACGCAGATATGGGGATAACATGCAAACTACACACAGACAGTTGACCCCAGGCCAGAATCAAACCCGGGTCCCTGGCGCTGTGAGTCAGCAGTGCTAACCACTGTGCCACCGTGCCACCCCAAAATGCAGTGAAGATAGCAAAGAAAGCCAGCTGGTGGGCTCATGTCAAAACCCAGGATTGAACCAGGGACCTTTAGATCTTCAGTCTAACGCTCTCCCAACTGAACTATTTCGGCTTGCACTAGGAATATAATATAATAGTATAATAATAAAGTACATGGACAAAGAGATAGTTGGCGGGGAGATTACTTGGACAGCAATGATAGTACCATAATCTTCAAGATTGCAATCATCACATGATTGGAGTCCTGAAATTGGATGACTGTATTTAGCTCCCTGATGGTAACCCCAGACCATATCATAAGGCCAAGAGCTTCAGGAACCACTGTTTCTTCTGGGGAACAAATCTAAATGGGGTCACGTTGGGGCAATTCCTTTCTCAAATGTTCTCAAAACTGAACTCTCCACGGTCCAACTTTCCTTCAGTTATGCTTGACAGGAACTCCCCAGTTCCAAGTTGTGGTGGACCTCAGTTGTGCCTTTGTCCTATATGGACCACCGTTGTGTGTGTTTGTCATACCTGGACACATCCCCTTCCAGTTTGGTTCCTCCCCTCAGCACCTAGTATAAAGGTGGCTGTCTCCTCCCCCTTGTTCAGTCCAGGTCGGTTATTTGTTGGGATCTGCTCCTGATTCTGTTGTGAATAAAAGCCTACACTTATATTGGCATATCGGTAGTCTTTCGCCTTATTGATAGTGCATCACAAGTGTTGGGCAACTCCCTTCTATCAAACCATCCTTGAATGTTCTGTAGTCCAGGGTAAAACTAATCTCAGATTGAAGGGATTGTTTAGGTTTTCAGTTTATTTATTAGTGTCACAAGTAGGCTTACATTAACACCACAATGAAGTTACTGTGAGAAAGAAACATACTCTGTTACATAGAAACATCGAAGATAGGAGCAGGAGGAGGCCATTTGGCCCTTCGAGCCTGCTCCGCCATTCATCACCATCATGGTTGAATAGCTCAATAGCCTAATCCTGCTTTCTCCCCATAACCTTTGATCCCATTCGCCCCAAGTGCTATATCCAGCCGCCTCTTGAATACATTCAATGTTTTGGCATCAACCACTTCCTGTGGTAATGAATTCCACAGGCTCACCACTCATCCCCTAGTTGCCACACTCCTGTTCGGGTACACTGAGGGAGAATTTAGCATGGCCGATGCACCTAACCAGCACATCTTTCGGATTGTGGGAGGAAATCGGAGCACCCGGAGGAAACCCACGCAGACACGGGGAGAACCTGCAGACTCCGCACAGAGAGTGACCCCAAGCCGGGAATTGAACCCGGTTCCCTGGCGCTGTGACGCAGCAGTGCTAACCACTGTGCCACCGTGCCCACCCATTGTTCAAGCAGTTCCACAAGAGGATATTAAATGCAGGAAACACTTTGAACGTCATTGTATGTGTACTATGCTTGTCTATAAAGTTTTATTAGAGGTGAGAGTGCAGGTGAGGGGCAATTTTAACCTGACCTGCCTGTCAGCAATCGAATGGAATTGGGTATGCAATACTGACCCGGCTGATTTTACTCAAAATAGCTCAGAATATAAAAATAGACAGCAAAAGTTTCGACAAATATATGAAACAAAAAAAGAGTGGCTAAAGTAAACATTGGTCCTTTAGAGGATGGGAAAGGGGATGTAATAACTGGAAATGAGAAAATGGCTGAGATATTGAACAGGTATTTTGTGTCGGTCTTCACAGTGGAAGACACAAATAACATGCCAAAAATTGATGACAGGAAGGTTATGGCAGGTGAGAACCTAGAAACCATTATCACGAAAGAGGTAGTGTTGGGCAAGTTAATGGGGCTAAAGGTAGACAAGTCTCCTGGTCCTGATGGAATGCATCCCAGGGTACTAAAAGAAATGGCGGGAGAAATAGCAAATGCACTAGTGGTAATTTATCAAAATTCGCTGGACTCTGGGGTGGTTCCCGCAGATTGGAAAACAGCAAATGTGACGCCACTGTTTAAAAAAGGAGGGAGACAAAAGGCAGGTAACTATAGGCCGGTTAGCTTAACTTCTGTAGTAGGTAAAATGCTTGAATCTATCATCAAGGAAGAATTGGGAGACATCTGGATATAAATTGTCCCATTGGTAAGACGCAGCATGGGTTCATGAAGGGAAAGTCATGTTTGACGAATTTGGTGGAATTCTTTGAGAACATTACATGTGCAGTGGACAATGGGGAACCAGTGGATGTGGTGTATCTGGATTTCCAGAAGGCATTTGACAAGGTGCCGCACCAAAGACTGCGACATAAGATAAAGGTGCACAGTGTTACGGGTAATGTATTAGCATGGATAGAGGATTGGTTAACTAACAGAAAGCAAAGAGTGAGGGAAAATGGGTGTTTTCCTGGTTGGCGATCAGTGACTAGTGGTGTGCGTCAGGGATCAGTGTTGGGACCACAATTGTTTACGATTTACACAGATGATTTGGAGTTGGGGACCAAGTGTAGTGTGTCAAAATTCACAGATGACACTAAGATGGGTGGAAGAGCAAAGTGTGCAGAGGACGCTGAAAGTCTGCAAAGGGATATAGATAATCTAAGTGAGTGGGCGAGGATCTGGCAGATGGAGTACAATGTTGGTAAATGTGAGGTCATCCATTTTGGTCGGAATAACGGCAAAATGGACGATTATTGAAATGGTAAAAAATTGCAAGATGCTGCTGTGCAGAAGGACCTGGGTGTCCTTGTGCAAGAATCACAAGGAGTTGGTTTGCAGGTGCAGCAGGTAATTAAGGCGGCAAATGGAATGTTGTCCTTCATTGCTAGAGGGATGGAGTTTAAAAACAGTGAGATTTTGTTGCAGCTGTACAAGGTGCTGGTGAGGCCACACCTGGAGCACTGTGTACAGTTTTGGTCTCCTTACTTGAGAAAGGATATACTGGCACTGGAGGGGGTGCAGAGGAGATTCACTAGGTTGATTCTGGAGTTGAGAGGGTTGGTTTATGAGGAGAGACTGAGTAGACTGGGGCTACACTCATTGGAATTCAGAAGAATGAGGGGAGATCTTATAGAAACATATAAGATTATGAAGGGAATAGATAAGATAGAAGCAGGGAAGTTGTTTCCACTGGTGGGTGAAACTAGAACTAGGGGGCATAGCCTCAAAATGAGGGGAAGCAGATTTAGGACTGAGTTGAGGAGGAACTTCTTCATACAAAGGGTTGTGAATCTGTGGAATTCCCTGCCCAGTGAAGCAGTTGAGGCTACCTCATTGAATGTTTTAAAGGCAAAGATCGATAATTTTTTGAACAGTAAAGGAATTAAGGGTTATGGCGAGCGGAGCTGAGTCCACAAAAAGATCAGCAATGATCTTATTGAATGGTGGAGCAGGCTCGAGGGGCCAGATGGCCGACTCCTGCTCCTAGTTCTTATGTTCTTATGTACTCTCCATGTAAGTTCCTTTCCTGCAAGTTTGATGCCCCCTGGATTTTTGATTTGATTTGATTTAATTTGATTATTGTCACATGTACTGGGATACAGTAGAAAGTATTGTTTCTTGCGCGCTATACAAACAAAGCATACCGTTCATAGAGAAGGAAAGGAGAGGGTGCAGAATGTAATGCTACAGTCATAGCTAGGGTGCTGAGAAAGATCAGCTTAATATTTGATTTGATTTATTATTGTCACATGTATTGGGATACAGTGAAAAGTATTGTTTCTTGCGTGCTATACAGACAAAGCATACCGTTCATAGAGAAGGAAAGGAGAGGGTGCAGAATGTAATGCTACAGTCATAGCTAGGGTGCTGAGAAAGATCAGCTTAATATTTGATTTGATTTATTATTGTCACATGTATTGGGATACAGTGAAAAGTATTGTTTCTTGCGTGCTATACAGACAAAGCATACCGTTCATAGAGAAGGAAAGGAGAGATTGCAGAATGTTGTGTTACAGTCAGAGCTAGGGTGTAGAGAAAGATCAACTTAATGCGAGGTAGGTCCATTCAAAAGTCTGATGGCAGCGGGGAAGAAGCTGTTCTTGAGTCAGTTGGTACGTGACCTCAGACTTTTGTATCTTTTTCCCGATGGAAGAAGGTGGAAGAGAGAATGTCCGGGGTGCGTGGGGTCCTTGATTATGCCGGCTGCTTTGCCGAGGCAGCGGGAAGTGTAGACAGAGTCAATGGATGGGAGACTGGTTTGCGTGATGGACTGGGTTACATTCACGACCCTTTTCAGAATGCCCTCCTTTCTAGTGGCATTTATGTTGGCATGCATTGCCATTTGCTGACAAGTTTTTTGTTCTTTGATGCATTCGGTTCGACTTGATTCATGTTGTATGAAGACATCGAGCGCCCCATTATTCCTCACCCCCCTCCCTCCCCGCCTCACCCCTAGTTTCCTCACAACCCTTGCCAGCTTTATTGGAATTTGGTTGCAGGGGAAAATCCAAACAGTAATAGAACAAAGGACAAAGAAAATTACAGCACAGGAACAGGCCCTTTGGCCCTCCAAGCCTGCACCGACCATGCTGCCCGACTGAACTAAAACCCCCTACCCTTCTGGGGACCATATCCCTCTATTCCCATCCTATTCATGTATTTGTCCAGACGCCCCTTAAATGTCACTATCGTATCTGCTTCCACTACCTTCCCCGGCAGCGAGTTCCAGGCACCCACCACCCTCTGTGTAAAAAATCTGCCTCGTACATCTCCTTTAAACCTTGCCCCTCACACCTTAAACCTGTGCCCCCGAGTAATTGACTCTTCCACCCTGGGAAAAAGCTTCTGACTATCCACTCTGTCCATGCCTCTCATAATCTTGTAGACTTCTATCAGGTCGCCTCTCAACCTCTGCCGTTCCAGTGAGAACAAACCCAGTTTCCCAAACCTCTCCTCATAGCTAATGCCCTCCATACCAGGCAACATCCTGGTAAATCTTTTCTGTACCCTCTCCAAAGCCTCCACGTCTTTCTGGTAGTGTGGCGACCAGAATTGAACACTATATTCCAAGTGCGGCCTAATGAAGGTTCCATAAAGCTGCAACATGACTGGCCAATTTTTAAACTCCATGCCCCGGCCGATGAAGGCAAGCATGCCATAATCTGGCAGACAGCTCCCAAAACAATGCAGCACTCCCAGAGCTACAGTAGATGATTAAGAACTTTGACTTTTTTGTCCCTTTTACAGACTTGTGGTGAAAACAAAAGATATTTATTGATAAGAGTTGTACAGCAGCCTCTTGGCTGTAGCTAGCTCCCAAATGATTGTCCCTTTAAGAGTAACACAGCAGAGTAAGGGTCACATGGCCTGTGTGATCCTTACTCTGCTGTGTTGCCCTTTAAGGGACGATCACCACAGCGCCAGAGACTCAAACTCCTGCCATCTCAGAAGCCTGAATGCATCTTGAAACAGAATGAATTGTATTGTGTAAGTTGCTTGACGTTCCAATGTCTAATCGGAGATGTTTTGTGTCCTGCAGGTGTTTACAAGGTATGGCAAATGCTACACTTTTAACTCAGGGCAGACTAAAGACCAACCAATCCTGACAACATTGAAAGGAGGGACCGGGAATGGTCTGGAACTGATGTTGGACATTCAGCAAGATGAATACCTTCCTGTCTGGGGCGAAACAGGTAACAACTGTCTGATCCAAGAGCTAGTCATTCCAGGAGCTACATGACATGGAGGTTGTCAGTGTGTGTATCCAAAATGTCAGTTTGTTATCAAGATTCTACCCATGTTGAGGCAACTAGATGTCACCAGAGCATACTTTAGCAAAAATAACAGAAAGAAATGCACTTTGAACCAATGACGAAGCTCTTATGATATCACTTGATTTAAAATTCACAGTTCTTAGAAGAATCTTAGAAACCCTTCAGCACAGAAAGAGGCCATTCGGCCCATCGAGTCTGCACCGACCACAATCCCACCCAGGCCCTATCCCCATTTCCCTACATATTCACCCACTAATCCCTCTAACCTACGCATCCCAGGACACTAAGGGCAATTTTAGCATGGCCAATCAACCTAACCCGCACATCTTTGGACTGTGGGAGGAAACCGGAGCACCCGGAGGAAACCCACGCAGACACGAGGAGAATGTGCAAGCTCCACACAGACAGTGACCCGAACCGGGAATCGAACCCAGGTCCCTGGAGCTGTGAAGCAGCAGTGCTCACCACTGTACTACTGTGCCGCCCCTGTTGTGGATAACCCTGTTGGGGATAACCAGATTTGAAATTAATCAATCAAAATCAATTTTTCTTTGCCCCCAGGATGTGGGCTTCATTAGCAAGGCCAGCATTTGTCCATGATCTTATTGAATTGATTGGTAGATTGGCCATGCTAAATTGTCCCTTAGTGTCCAAAGATGTGCAGGTTAGGTGGATTGGCCATGCTAAATTGCCCCTTCGTGTCCAAAGATGTGCAGGTTAGGTGGATTGGCCATGCTAAATTGCCCCTTCGTGTCCAAAGATGTGCAGGTTAGGTGGATTAGCCATGCTAAATTGCCCCTTAGTGTCCAAAGATGTGCAGGTTAGGTAGATTGGCCATGCTAAATTGCCCCTTAGTGTCCAAAGATGTGCAGGTTAGGTAGATTGGCCATGCTAAATTGCCCCTTCGTGTCCAAAGATGTGCAGGTTAGGTGGATTGGCCATGCTAAATTGCCCCTTCGTGTCCAAAGATGTGTAGGTGAGGTGGATTGGCCATGCTAAATTAACCCTTAGTGTCAGGGGGATTAGCTAGGGTAAATATGTGGGGTTACAGGAATAGGGCCTGGGTGGGATTGTGGTCCGTGCAGACTCGATGGGCCGAATGGTCTCCTTCTGCATTGTAGGGATTCTACGGATTCTATGAATGGCAGAGCAGGCCTGAGGGGCAGAATGGCCTACACCTGCTCCTATTTCTTCTACTCTGTCCATCTTGTATGAGTCCACCCAAATCCCTCTAAACATCAACATTTACAACCTTCGCACAGCTCCCGTAGATCAGGGATTGTTCTGCTGACGGAGCAGAGACCCCATCCGACCCTGCATCACAAAATTGTAGAATCTACAGTGCAGAAAGAGACCGTTCGGCCCATCGAGTCTGCACCGACCACAATCCCACCCAGGCCCTATCCTCGCAACCCCACATATTCACCCTGCTAATCCCTCTGACACTAAGGGGCAATTTAGCACGGCCAATCCACCTAACCCGCACATCTTTCGGACTGTGGGAGGAAACTGGAGCACCCGGAGGAAACCCACACAGACACGGGGAGAATGTGCAAACTCCACACAGACAGTGACCCAAGCTGGGAATTGAACCCGGGTCCCTGGCGCTGTGAGGCCGATGGTATTCATGATGTGGAGATGCCGGCGTTGGACTGGGGTAAACACAGTAAGAAGTTTAACAACACCAGGTTAAAGTCCAACAGGTTTATTTGGTAGCAAAAGCCACACAAGCTTTCGAAGCTCTGAGCCCCTTCTCTCACCTGAAGAAGGGGCTCAGAGCCTCGAAAGATTGTGTGGCTTTTGCTACCAAATAAACCTGTTGGACTTTAACCTGGTGTTGTTAAACTTCTTGCTGTGAGGCAGCAGTGCTAACCACTGTGCCACTGTGCATGGTTGCACACTTTTGAAAAGGGCACTTTTCCAAAGTTTCCACTGAAGAATTGATGGACTTGTAAATCCTGGTGACAAAATGCAGTACATTGTTTCGCCACTCCCAAATAACTTCATGCCCCGAGTTCCCCATTTTCCTCAGGCCCCTGGGCAGAGATCGATCCTCACCCTGCTAATAACAGCTCGGAGCAAATGGTCCTTCAGATGGCATGCACTTTTTTCCCCTCTTCTCTGACGGGGCACAATTAAGTCGGGTGAGATTTCAGTTTGTATGAAAGTGATTTTTAATTGAGTGACACTTCTGAAAAAGGAACAAATGGAAAGAAGGAACAAAATGGAGGAAGCGTTTCTAAATCACATTCCGGATCATCCCTGCGGCATCTGGCTCCGGTTAGTTGCTCTGTCTTCCTGACTCATGTACCATCTTGCATCAGTCATTGCCATCCTCCTGATCCCACTTAGCGGATAACATTGTACATCAGTGACATAAGGAACACTGACAATTCACAGCTGTGAAAGATGCTTGAGAGATTCATTTGCCATCGAGGAGCAGCAGATGAGGTTTGGCTTTAGCCGTTCCTGTCACTCAAATCCAACGGGATGTCTTCATTGCTTTCTTTTCGATGTATGTTTTCCGCCTCCTTCCTGCGGAGTGCGCGGACGCCCAGTCCGACCCCACCCTCCTTTTCCGCCTCTGCCACACCCGTGCAATAAACACCAAAGAACAAATGCTCGCAACTGCCGACTAACCCAAAACGCTTGTACGGCCAAGGAAGTACTTTTACAAGTGCAGCCACTGTAGCGAAACACAGCAGCCAATCGTCGCACAGCAAGATCCCACAAACAGCAGCTAAAAAGAAAGCCTTGCATTTCAAAGTAAAGTATACTTATTAGTCACAAGTGGGCTTACATTAACACTGCAATGAAGTTACTGTGAAAATTCCCGAGTCGCAACACTCCTGTTTGGGTACACTGAGGGAGAATTTAGCATGACCAATCCACCTAACCAGCACGTCTTTGGAAACTAAGGGGCAATTTAGCATGGCCAATCCACCTAAACCGCACATCTTTGGACACTAAGGGACAATTTAGCATAGCCAATCCACCTAACCTGCACGTCTTTGGACACCAAGGGGCAATTTAGCATGGCCAATCCACCTAACCTGCACGTCTTTTGGACTGTGGGAGGAAAACCGGAGCACCGGAGGAAACCCACGCGGACACGGGGAGAATGTGCAGACTCTGCACAGACAGTGACCCAATCTGGGAATCGAACCCGGGTCCCTGGTACTGTGAGGCAGCAATGCTAATCACTGTGCCACCATGCCACCTATGATACAGCACTTTTCATGATCACCAAATGTCTCCAAGCCTTTTACAGCCAATGAAGCTCTTGTAAAAGTGCCGCCGCCAGTGTAATGCAGCCACCAGCTTGCGCCCAGCAAGCTCCCAGCAACATGGTAATGGCCAAGGCAATCTACTTCTGTGATGTTGATTGACCTGAACGCCAGAGAGAACCCCCATACTCCTCTTCAAAATAGTCCCACGGGATCCCTTAACATCCGTTCAAGCAGGGCAGAGGGGGCCTCAGTTCACAGAATCACAGGATTTTTACAGCGCAGAAGGAGGCCATTTGGCCCATCGTATCTGCACCAGCTCTCTGATTGAGCTAGTTCCACTCTTCCACATTCTCCCCGTGGCACGGCGGCACAGTGGTTAGCGCTGCTGCCTCACAGCGCCAGGGACCCTGGTTCAATTCTGGCCTCGGGTCACTGTCTGTGTGGAGTCTGCACATTCTCCCCGTGTCTGTGTGGGTTCCCTCCGGGTGCTCCGGTTTCCTCACAGTATAAAGATGTGCAGGTTAGGTGGATTGGCCATGCTAAATTGCCCCTTAGTGCCCAAAGATGTGCAGGTTAGGTGGGTTGGCCATGTTAAATTGCCCCTTAGTGTCCAAAGATGTGTAGGTTAGGTGGATTGGCCATGCTAAATTGCCCCTTAGTGTCCAAAGATGTGCAGGTTAAGTGGATTGGCCATGTTAAATTGCCCCTTAGTGTCCAAAGATGTGCAGGTTAGGTGGGTTGGCCATGCTAAATTGTCCCTTAGTGTCCAAAGATGTGCAGGTTAAGTGGATTGGCCATGTTAAATTGCCCCTTAGTGTCCAAAGATGTGCAGGTTAGGTGGGTTGGCCATGCTAAATTGTCCCTTAGTGTCCAAAGATGTGCAGGTTAAGTGGATTGGCCATGTTAAATTGCCCCTTAGTGTCCAAAGATGTGCAGGTTAGGTGGGTTGGCCATGCTAAATTGTCCCTTAGTGTCCAAAGATGTGCAGGTTAGGTGGGTTGGCCATGCTAAATTGCCCCTTAGTGTCCAAAGATGTGTACTTTAAGTTGATTGGCCATGCTAATTTGACCCTTAGTGTCAGGGGGATTAGGAGGGTAAGTGTGTGGGGTTACGGGAATAGGGCCTGGGCGGGATTGTGGTCGGTGCAGACCCGATGGGCCGAATGGCCTCCTTCTGCACTGTCGCGATTCTATGACGCACTCCATTCTTCCTTTTCATACAACAGTCTGATTCCCTTTTGAATGCTTTGATTAAACCTTGTCTCCACCACACTCTCAGTCAGTAAGAAGTCTCACAACACCAGGTTGAAGTCCGGTGATTTATTTGGAATCACGAGCTTTCGGAGCGCTGTTCCTTCACTCACTCCTCCCACTCACCTGATGAAGGAGCAGCGCTCCAAAAGCTTGTGATTCCAAATAAACCTGTTGGACTTTAACCTGGTGTTGTGAAACTTCTTACTGTGTCCACCCCAGTCCAACGTCGGCATCTCCACATCACTCTGTCAGTGCATTACCGACCCGAACCATTTTGTGTGTGAAAAATGTCGTATGTGGCGGACGGCACCTCTGACAGTGGAGCACGCCCTCAGTGCTGCACTGGAGTATCAGCTTGGACCTTTGTACTCAAACCCTGGAGTCGGACTTGAACCCAGAATCTTGTAACCTAAGGCGTCCGTGTACCTTGGAGGAATTTAAAACAGAAAGCGCTGGAAAAGCTCAGCAGGTCTGGCAGCATCTGTGGGGAGAGAAACAGAGGTAACGTTTCAAGTTCAAGGTGACTCTTCTTCAGAACTGGAGAGAGGGAGAAACGTGATGAGGTTTAGGCTGTTGGAAAGAGGGGGGCGGGGGGGGGGGTGGTGGCAGGTGGAGCCAACTAGAAGGTCAGGGATCAGTCAGAGGGTAGGGGAAATTAAATTACAAAAATGCCATGGATTAAAGACAATGGGAGTGGTAATGGTGATATTAAAGTCTAAAGTGAGTATTAATACTGGAATAAAGGTCAACACTGTCTGAAAGCAATGTAGCAGAATGTATTAAGAACAGAATAAAGTTCAGTGCTGTCTGAAAGCAAAGCAGCAGAATGTGTTAATAGCAGAATAAAGGTCAGCACTGTCTGAAAGCAAAGCAGCAGAATGTGTTAATAGCAGAATAAAGGTCAGCACTGTCTGAAAGCAAAGTAGCAGAATGTGTTAATAGCAGAATAAAGGTCAGCACTGTCTGAAAGCAAAGTAGCAGAATGTGTTAATAGCAGAATAAAGGTCAGTGCTGTCTGAAAGCAAAGCAGCAGAATGTGTTAATAGCAGAATAAAGGTCAGCACTGTCTGAAAGCAAAGTAGCAGAATGTGTTAATAGCAGAATAAAGGTCAGCACTGTCTGAAAGCAAAGTAGCAGAATGTGTTAATAGCACAATAAAGGTCAGCACTGTCTGAAAACATCCTTTTTGGGACAATTATATTCTTTTTCTGAAGCAGTCTGCAGTTTTTAACAAGCTGAACATTGTCTGCAAGACCTCAGCAGAACCGGAATTTTTGTCACTCCTCCAAAGGATGTGGGTGTCGCTGCCAGTGTTGGCCACAATTACGCTCTTGCCCATTCTCCACCCCCACACCTTACTTCAGTTACAAGGATGGAATGGAGAGATTGCGACTGTTCTCCTTGGAGACAAGGAGGAGATTTGATCGGGACGTTCAAAATCACGAGGGGGGCAGGACAGAGCGGACAGGGAGAAACTGTTCCCGCTCGTAAAAGGATGGAGAACGAGAGGGACACAGATTTAGTGATTTGTCAAAGAAGCAAATGTGATGTGAGAAAAAACCTTTTCACACAGCGAGTGGTTGGGGGTCTGGAATGCTCTGCCTGGAAGGGTGGTGGAGTCATAAGACCAAAAGACATAGGAGCAGAATCAGGCCACTCGGCCCATCGAGTCTGCTCTGCCATTCAATCATGGCTGATATTTTTCTCATCCCCATTCTCCTGCCTTTTACCCATAACCCCTGATCCCCTTATTAATCAAGAACCTATCTATCTCTGTCTTAAAGACACTCAATGACCCGGCCTCCACAGCCTTCTGCGGCAAAGCGTTCCACAGATTCACCACTCTGGCTGAAGAAATTCCTCCTCATCTCTGTTTTAAAGGATTGTCCCTTTAGCCTGAGGTTGTGCCCTCTGGTTCTTGTTTTTCCTACTAGTGGAAACATCCTCTCCACGTCCATTCTATCCGGGCCTCGCAGTATCCTGTAAGTTTCAATAAGATCCCCCCCCCCCGTCATCCTTCTAAACTGCAATGAGTACAGACCCAGAGTCCTCAGGTTCAATCAAGGCATTCAAGAGGGAGGGAAATGATTATTTGAATAGAAACAATGTGCAGGGGTACAGGGAAAAGGCAGGAGAATGGCACTATGGCATAATGGCCGTTTGGAGAGCCAGTGCAGACACAATGGGCCGAATGGCCTCCTTCTACACAGTAACAATGCTGCAATTCTGTGACCACCACCAGCACTGCCAGGCAAACCACACTGCTTTGATCTGATTTATTATTGTCACATGTACGAGTGGAGAGTGAAAAGTATTGTTTCTTGCGCGCTATACAGACAAAGCATACTGTTCATAGAGAAGGAAAGGAGCGGGTGCAGAATGTAGTGTTATAGTCATAGCTAGGGTGTAGAGAAAGATCAACTTAATATTTGATTTGATTTATTATTGTCACATGTATTGGGATGCAGTGAAAAGTATTGTTTCTTGCGCACTATACAGACAAAGCATACCGTTCATAGAGAAGGAAACGAGAGAGTGCAGAATGTAGTGTCACAGTCATAGCTAGGGTGTAGAGAAAGATCAACTTAATATTTGATTTATTATTGCCACATGTATTGAGATGCAGTGAAAAGTATTGTTTCTTGCACGTTATACAGACTAAACATACCGTTCATAGAGAAGGAAAGGAGAGAGTGCAGAATATGGTGTTACAGTTACAGATAGCGTGTCGAGAAAGATCAGCTTAATATTTGATTTGATTTATCATTGTCACATGTATTGGGATACAGTGAAAAGTATTGTTTCTTGTGCGCTATACAGACAAAGCATACCGTTCATAGAGAAGGAAAGGAGAGAGTGCAGAATGTAGTGTTACAGTCATAGCTAGGGTGTAGAGAAAGATCAGCTTAATGCAAGATAGGTCCATTCAAAAGTCTGACAGCAGCAGGGAAGAAGCTGTTCTTGAGTCGGTTGGTACGTGACCTCAGACTTTTGTATCTTTTTCCCGACGGAAAAAGGTGGAAGAGAGAATGTCCGGGGTCCTTAATTATGCTGGCTGCTTTTCCGAGGTAGTGGGAAGTGTAGACAGTGCTGTCCTCTGCAGAGGGTGCTGTGCCATGCTAAATCAGGCAATCCATCTCGCACCCATCTCATGCCACAGCCCCTCTGCCGACAATGGGCAAAGTGCAACTCCATGGCTTTCTCACTGACTCGATTTCCTGGTGACACATTGATTTGGACAGCCTGGATTTACTTGTGGCCTTAAACAGCCTTTGGAAAGGCGGAAATAATTTGTTGACCCCCACACACTGCAACTTCCTGCCAACCTTTTAGCAGCAGTCCGTTAAGTTCAGCTCGCAACTCTGCAAATCATCTCTGTGACATTGTAAAAAAATTCTGCCCATTTGCATGAATGTTGATTTCCGCTTTACAAAACGGAGTGATCCCCAGACATGCCTGAATGGATCAGGCTGCCATTCTGGACAGCTAACATTCATTATGTGGGATCAAGCATATTAAAGTATCAATCACATGGTTTCAACAAGACTGTTGCTGCATGGTTTTGACAACCTTTACAGATGCACCATAGAAAGCATTCTTTCTGGTTGTATCACAGTTTGGTATGGCTCCTGCTCTGCCCAAGACCACAAGGAACTACAAAAGGTCGTGAATGTAGCCCAATCCATCGCGCAAACCAGCCCCCCATCCATTGACTCTGTCTACACTTCCCGCTGACTCGACAAAGCAGCCGGCATAATTAAGGACCCCACGCACCCCGGACATTCTCTCTTCCACCTTCTTCCATTGGGAAAAAGACACAAAAGTCTGAGGTCACGTACCAACCGACACAAGAACAGCTTCTTCCCTGCTGCTGTCAGACTTTTGACTGGACCTACCTCGCATTAAGTTGATCTTTCTCTACACCCTAGCTATGACTGTAACACTACATTCTGCACCCTCTCCTTTCCTTCTCTATGAACGGTATGCTTTGTCTGTATAGTGCGCAAGAAACAATACTTTTCACTGTATGCTAACACATGTGACAATAATAAATCAAATCAAATATTAAGCTGATCTTTCTCTACACCCTATCTGTAACTGTAACACTACATTCTGCACCCCCTCCTTTCCTTCTCCACTATGTACTCTATGAACAGTATGCTTTGTCTGTATAGCACGCAAGAAACAATACTTTTCACTGTATCCCAATACATGTGACAATAATAAATCAAATCAAATCAAAGTCACAGGTTTTTGAGAAATGGGACCTTTCAGTTATTTGATCCTGAATCTCTCCCCCTCCTCTCCCATGAAACAAGTGACTTCCTTTTACAGCGAAATAATCATGATAAATCATTCGCTTTCAGAATGTCAGCCGAGGTGGCAAAGGATTTGCCAATTGCAAACCTCTTGGGTGAGAATCTGAGAGTCTCATTTGGATCCAATCTCCATGTCACATCTTTGATATTGCATAATCTACCTTGAAGTGGCTCGGCAGAACGTCGATCAGCCTGTAGGCCGTGGTTGGCAGTGCCCCGCCTTTTGGTGCCAGCTGGGAGCTGCTCTTATTTCACATGAGACTGGTGGCAGTGTTTGCAGGCTGCCAGCAGAAAGGGCCTCGCGCCGCCAGCGGGCATCTCAAAGTGAAAGTGCCACTTTCCAGAAAAACCTGGTCGAATACAAAATGGATTTTCCTGTGTGTCAACTACGGAGAATCCAGGCAGTTATTTGTTTGGGCTTCAGTAGAGAGTGAAATCCGGCGGGGGCGTAAAACTGGCATTCCTCTCAAGTGGATCAATTTAAAATGACCCTCTGCGCCTCAACAACAAAGTACTAAGGGGTTTGCGGATGCGAGTGGGCACAGAGACCTTTCTCCTGTCTTTCTCCCTGGGTTAATCGGGTGTTAATTGTACGGCAGAGATTGAGAATACACAAGTGAAGGGTGTTGATTGATTAAGTATTTTGAGCACATGTAAAGAAAGACTTCCAAGGTGGTCACCAACAGGTCCAGGCAGTGGGTGGTTGAGCGGATTGGCCATCTCCACTATCTGCCCATCTACAGGGCTACATTGGCAACCAGGAGCCTTGGAGAGGGAGCACACGGTGCCCACCAGCACATTTCAGGCCTTCCGTGGCCCAGGGGCACCACAGAGAATGGGGCGCATCATCACCCTGGAAATTATATTTTGGTTTAATCAGTTAAGCTTCCCTTTGGCCTTTTATATTAGCCACAGTGCCCCACCTGACACCATGTTTAATTTATCGATATCTGCTTGATGGCTCAAAGAGTATAAAGAAAGACTTGATTGGCAGAACCCTTAAGAGTATTGATAGGCAGAGGGAGCTGGGTGTACAGATACACAGGTCACTGAAAGTGGCAACGCAGGTGGAGAAGGTAGTCAAGAAGGCATACGGCATGCTTGCCTTCATCGGCCGGGGCATTGAGTTTAAAATTGGTAAGTCATGTTGCAGCTTTACAGAACCTTAGCTCGGCCGCACTTGGAATATAGTGTTCAATTCTGGTCGCCACACTACCAGAAGGATGTGGAGGCTTTGGAGAGGGTACAGAAAAGATTTACCAGGATGTTGCCTGGTATGGAGGGCATTAGCTATGAAGAGAGGTTGGAGAAACTTGGTTTGTTCTCACTGGAACAACGGAGGTTGAGGAGCGACCTGATAGAAGTCTGCAAGATTATGAGGGGCATGGACAGAGTGGATAATCAGAAGCTTTTTCCCAGGGTGGAAGAGTCAATTACTAGGGGGCATAGGTTTAAGGTGCGAGGGGCAAGGTTTAAAGGAGATGTACGAGGCAAGTTTTTTACACAGAGGGTGGTGGGTGCCTGGAACTTGCTGCCGGGGAAGGTAGTGGAAGTGGATACGATAGTGAGTTTTAAAGGGCGTCTGGACAAATACATGAATAGGATGGGAATAGAGGGATATGGTCCCCGGAAGGGTAGGGGGTTTTAGTTCAGTCGGGCAGCATGGTCGGTGCAGGCTTGGAGGGCCGAAGGGCCTGTTCCTGTGCTGTAATTTTCTTTGTTCCTCGAAAAGAAAGACCTTAAAGAAATCAACTTCCTTTTAAATGTTGTCTTTTCTAACAGTGTCCCTTTAAGGGACTATCAATGAGTTCATTCGCCTACTTACTTGAATGTTGTTTTCAAGGATAAAGAGAGACCTCTGCTGTCTGTAATGGCTTCAGTTAGGCCATTGAGGTTGGCCTATTGGAGTGTGAGCTCCCTGGTTAAGGACTCCCTGGAAAGGGAGCATGCAGTGTCAGAGGGTACAGTTGACGCCTCCCGTCCCCACTGGGCACCGCAGGGAAACTGGGGTGTGTTATTGACCCCTTTAATCACAGTTTAATTTGATGTTTTAAGTTTCCTTCCCGCTTTGTCTTTTGTTTCAGGCGGTTCCCTTCCTTTTAGGGGGCTGCTCCTTTTGAGTTTTCCCGAAGTTAATTTGATTTTGTTTGTTTGGTTGGACAACAAGAGATGTCCCTGATTAAGGAGTCAATTGACGGGCCAATCAGGGAGTCTTTTCCTTGTATCTAACCGAGGCGTGTCAGTTCCTCTGGCACTCCCTAAGGTAGACTGCTGACTGATCGCACTCTGTGCACTGCTGTGGGAATTGTAAATAAAGGGATTATTATGAAGAGACTTCTGCCTCCGCAGACTTATTACACTGTCCAGCGATGGCCAGGGTCCCCAGTGGGAGGCTGTCTCTGTGACAAACTTCCTTTAACGTTCTGTCTTTTTGTTAAAGTGCCCCTTAAAATGGCCGTTAATTTGTTCATTAGTTAATTTGGTCACTTTTTGTATTGGTATATTCAAAAAAGAGTACAGAGAAAATCTCCTGGGGCACTGGGCGGGACTTTCCAAGCCCCCCTCCAGCCCCGGCAGCGGAGGTGGCCTGCCATTGGCTTGAGTTATCCATTCCCACTCCCATGCTTTAACATTTTGGTTCAATTGGATTCCAAAGCAGATGGCGAAATACAGAAAGTGAACACAGATTGCGTTTACAGAATGCAGCATTATCTATGTTTGCCTTTGACCCACCAGCAACCCAGTGGTCAAAATTTTCCAGCCCTTCCCACCGGCGCCACCTTCTGGTCCCACCGATGGCTACGAGGTTTTGTCCGCCCCACATCTTCCACCGCCAGAGAACACGTTGTAGGAGTTCACCATCAGCAGGACCAGAAGGTGGCGCCGGTGGGAAGAGCTGGAAAATTTCGACCACTGGGTTGTTGGTGGGTCAGAGGTAGACATATGTAACGCTGCATTCTGTAAAAACACCAACTCTGAAGACAAAAGATGTGTGTCCATTTCCATAATTTCACCATCTGGTTTGGGATCCAATTAAACATACAGGGCAGGGTTTTCCAGTCTCACTCGTCCCGAAACTAAAAAATCCCGCCCAAGGCCAACAAACCTTTCTGTGGTCTGCCCCTCGCCCGCTCCGATTCCCGTGGCGGTCAGGATGGGAAAACTGGCCCCACAATGTTTAAACATGGGAGTGGGAATGGATAAGTCTGGTTGCACACTGGAACATTAGGTAATATTGTGGAGTCTTGGTGTGAGACTTTTGCGTAGCCACAAGCTCTGCATTCGAAAGATGTGGTTCGGAAATGTCCAAGTTCCCTGGTTAACTGGGATGTGTCCGCAGGAGGCCAGTAATTAATGTTTCAACAAAGAACAAAGAGAACAAAGAACAGTACAGCAGAGGAACAGGCCCTTCGGCCCTCCTGCGCCACTCATGATGCCTGCCTAAACTAAAACCATATGCACTTAGAGTCCGTATCCTCCCATTCCCATCCTATTCATGTATACGTCTTGTTAAATGCCGTTATCGTAGCTGCTCCCACCACCTCCCCCGGCAGCGCGTTCCAGACATTCACCACCCTCTGTGTAAAAAAGTTGCCTCGCACATCTCCTCTAAACTTCTCCCCAAAATTTATCCCCACGCACCTTAAACCTATGCCCCCCCAGTATTTGACTTTTCCACCCTAGGAAAGACCATCTGACTATCCACTCTGTCCATGCCCCTCATAATCCTGTAAACCTCTATCATGTTGTTTAAAAAAAAAAGGGCGGCATGGACAAGTTGGGCCGAAGGGCCTGTTTCCATGCTGTATACCTCTATGACTATGACCCACCACCCTCTGTGTAAAAAACTTGCCTCGTGCATCTCCTTTAAACCTTGCCCCTCGCACCTTAAACCTGTGCCCCCGAGTAATTGAACTCTTCCATGCTGGGAAAAAGCTTCTGATTATCCACTCTGTCCATGCCTCTCATAATCTTGTAGACTTCTATCAGGTCTCCCCTCAACCTCCATCGTTCCAGTGAGAACAAACCAAGTTTCTCCAATCTGTTTCTGTAGATATTCTGCTTCGCCGGTTTTATATTGGGTTAGAATTGATGGCTGGGTCCTCAGTTCTGAATTCCCCTCCCCAACCCGCCCGACCTCTCTCTTTTCCACTTTGAAACGCTCCTTTAAAATTTAAGGGTGAGATTTTCCAGCCCCTCTGCAGTGGCAGAGGTGGCCCACCATTGGCTGGTGGTGGGATCTTCCAGTCCTGCCGCTGTCAACAGCATTTCTCATTGTTTGCGCCTTCCACCACCAGGAAACGTGCTGTAGGGGGCGCCAGAGATTCCACTGGGAGGAACCTTTTACCAATCTTTTAGTCACCTGACTAATGTCTCCTTAATGGGGCTGGGTATCAAATTCTGTTTGATCGTCAGGTCAGGTTGAAATTAGAGTCAGAGGTTTACAGCATGGAAACAGGCCCTTCGGCCCAACTTGTCCATGCCGCCCTTTTTTTTAAAAACCCCTAAGCTAGTCCCAATTGCCTGCGTTTGGCCCATATCCCTCTATACCCATCTTATCCATGTAACTGTCTAAACTCTTTTTAAAAGACAAAATTGTACCCGCCTCTACTACTACCTCTGGCAGCTCGTTCCAGACACTCACCACCCTCTGTGTGAAAAAATTGCCCCTCTGGACACTTTTGTATCTCTCCCCTCTCACCTTAAACCTATGCCCTCTAGTTTTAGACTCCCCTACCTCAGGGAAAAGATATTGACTATCTAGCTGATCTATGCCCCTCATTATTTTATAGACCTCTATAAGATCACCCCTCAGTCTCCTACGCTCCAGGGAAAAAAGTCCCAGTCTATCCAGCCTCTCCTTACAACTCAAACCATCAAGTCCCGGTAGCATCCTAGTAAATCTTTTCTGCACTCTTTCTAGTTTAATAATATCCTTTCTATAATAGGGTGACCAGAACTGTACACAGTATTCCAAGTGTGGCCTTACCAATGTCTTGTACAACTTCAACAAGACGTCCCAACTCCTGTATTAAATGTTCTGACCAATGAAACCAAGCATGCCGAACGCCTTCTTCACCACCCTGTCCACCTGTGACTCCACTTTCAAGGAGCTATGAACATGTACCCCTAGATCTCTTTGTTCTGTAACTCACACCAACGCCCTACCATTAACTGAGTAAGTCCAGCCCTGGGTCAGTCTACCAAAATGCATCACCTCGCATTTGTCTAAATTAAACTCCATCTGCCATTCGTCAGCCCACTGGCCCAATTGATCAAGATCCCGCTGCAATCCGAGATAATCTTCTTCACTGTCCACTATGTCACCAATCTTGGTGCCATCTGCAAACTTGCTAACCATACCTCCTATATTCTCATCCAAATCATTAATATAAGTGACAAATAACAACGGACCCAGCAGGGACCCGGTGAGCAGGCATCTAACGCTGGCTCTCTGCATTTAGCCTCCCCTGAAGTCGCGGGCCGCTTCAGTGGCAACATTGTCACTGTCTGCCTATGTGACGGGCCGCTGCGTCTTTTTCCAGTCCCTGGTGCCAGTGATGGCTCACATCTGGAAAGCAGCTGGCAGAGTAACTCAAGCACATCTTGCGGCCAACTGCGTGGCTGTCATCTCAAAGTGCATCGTGTCGCTTCGCATCGCGAATTACAAATGATGTTAGCAAACTGTATCCAGCATATTGAAGGTGGGATGTAACAGGGCAGGCTGAACCCAGTGAGAAATTCTTTCATTGAAAAGAGATGAAGTCCATTTGATTAAAGAACAGGATGCCGTTATCATTTAGCCAATATGTCCTTCCTTAGCTTGGAGTAATTCAATTGTTACAGGAGACCGAGGCTGCAGCTACACTTCAGATACCAGATTAATTTGTCAGACAATCCGTTTGTGCTGGCAGATTTGGATACTGAATCCGCAGAGTTGCGTTCCCTGTGGGGCAGGCTTGTGATAAGTTATCTCACTGGTTCTAAACAGCCTCAGTGTAACACGAGTGCCTGTTAGAAGTGGCCTCACAATATATCTTGCCGTTAGTTTTTCCAGAGTGCTGCCTGGGTCTGTCTCCCGCCATTTTCAGAACCTCTCCCCCCCCTGCCCTCTCTTCAGCCCCACAATCCTCTGCCATCTCTGCACTCCTCCAATCCTGCTTTCCGAATCTTCAGTACCACTGGTCGCTCCTTCAGATCACTCTCTTTGACCAAGCTTTTGATCACCTGACCTAATGTGTGGCTCAGTGTCAAACTTTGTCTCATAATCATTTCTGTGAAGCACCTTGGGACATTTGAATGCATTAAAGGTGCTATATAAATGCAAGTCATTGCTTCATGCCAAGGTAATGTGGAGACCATTATCGGAGAATCCCTACAGTGCAGAAGGAGGCCATTCGGCCCATCGAGTCTGCATCGACCACAATCCCACCCAAGCCCTATCCGCATAACCCCACATATTCGTCCTGCTAATCCCCTGACAATATTGCCGGAATTATACCACCTTGCCCGCGCTGGAATCGGGGTGGGCACAGCTCGCAGAACGGAATTCCCAGTTGGCCTCGGGTGGGATTTTACGAGCCTCGCCTGAGTGAGATCGTAAAATCCCACCATATGGGGCAATTTAACCTGGCCAATTAACCTAACCCGCACATCTTTGGACACTAAGGGGCAATTTAGCATGGCCAATGCACCTAACCTGCACATCTTTGGACTGTGGAGCACCCGGAGGAAACCCACGCAGACACGGGGAGAATGTACAAACTCCACACAGACAGTGACCCAAGCCGGGAATCGAACCCGGGTCCCTGGCGCTGTGAGGCAGCAGTGCTAACCACTGTGTCACCGTGCCGCCCGCATCAGTGCAAAATTGGCAGTATAATTTCAACCAAAAATAATTGGGTCCCTCCTTGCCTTAGGTAAACCTGTTCAGAAATCTGCTTTCAAGTGGCAATCAAATGTCTTTTCCTGGCAGATTGTTCAGTGTTTGAGCTCTCACCTCGGGAGAGTGGTGGAGTGTGTTGGAAGTTCTGTAGGCTTTGATATCGAGGGTGGCTTGTCTTCAAGCTGGTGCTGTGCCATCCGGGGAACTGACTGGCATCACTGCATTCCCATTGGCACCGGAGACCTGGCAGCAAGTCAGGAGATGGTTGTTCAGCTGAGTGGTGCTAACGGTGGCTTCAATCACCAAAGCAGAGTGAGGAGGGGCTTCTCGAAGCCGCACATTTCTACCTGGAACCAGCCTCCAGCTCTTTACAACAGAGTGCACTTCAGCCTTACATTTGCAAACGTTATATTCCAATTTTACTGCAGGTGTCCCAGCTTTAAATGATAATGATAGGCACCCCACAGCGTTACCTGGCCAACAGTGTGTTCTCTGAACAATGTTTACTCTGCAGAGGGAATAAATTGCACAAAATACACAGATACATCCAATCTAAACGACACACAACAGCTATATGATGAAGCATAGTGTCCAAAAATGTATCTGTGATATATTGTTGACCAACACAAATGATTCAATATTGAATCCTGACTTGGAAATATATCGCCGTTCCTTCACTGCCACTGCATCACAATCCCGGAACTCCCTCCCTAACAGCACTGTGGGTGTACCTACACCACATGGACTGACTGATGTCCAATAACAATCCTGGAACTCCCTCCCTAACAGCACTGTGGGTGTACCTACACCACATGGACTGACTGATGTCCAATAACAATCCTGGAACTCCCTCCCTAACAGCGCTGTGGGTGTACCTACACCACATGGACTGACTGATGTCCAATAACAATCCTGGAACTCCCTCCCTAACAGCACTGTGGGTGTACCTACACCACATGGACTGACTGATGTCCAATAACAATCCTGGAACTCCCTCCCTAACAGCACTGTGGGTGTACCTACACCACATGGACTGACTGATGTCCAATAACAATCCTGGAACTCCCTCCCTAACAGCGCTGTGGGTGTACCTACACCACATGGACTGACTGATGTCCAATAACAATCCTGGAACTCTCTCCCTAACAGCACTGTGGGTGTACCTACACCACATGGACTGACTGATGTCCAATAACAATCCTGGAACTCCCTCCCTAACAGCGCTGTGGGTGTACCTACACCACATGGACTGACTGATGTCCAATAACAATCCTGGAACTCTCTCCCTAACAGCACTGTGGGTGTACCTACACCACATGGACTGACTGATGTCCAATAACAATCCTGGAACTCTCTCCCTAACAGCACTGTGGGTGTACCTACACCACATGGACTGACTGATGTCCAATAACAATCCTGGAACTCCCTCCCTAACAGCATCGTGGGTGTACCTACACCACATGGACTGACTGATGTCCAATAACAATCCTGGAACTCTCTCCCTAACAGCACTGTGGGTGTACCTACACCACATGGACTGACTGATGTCCAATAACAATCCTGGAACTCCCTCCCTAACAGCACTGTGGGTGTACCTACACCACATGGACTGGAGCGTTTCAAGGTGGCAGCTCACAAGCAGGGCAATGAGAAATGGACAATAAATGTTGACCTTGCTAGTGACACCCACATCCCATGAAAAAATATCTTTCAAAAAAAGTAACAATCACATTAACCTGTGCACATGAATTTCTTCCACATGTTATTTTTAGGAAGTTTTGGATTGACTAATTTCCAATAACAATCCTGGAACTCCCTCCCTAAGGATTATATTTATGTATTAGTGTCACAGGTAGGACATGGGATAAAGGGGGAGGTGGCTAGATGGGTGGAGAACTGGCTTGGTCATAGAAGACAGAGGGTGGTAGTGGAAGGGTCTTTTTCCGGCTGGAGGCCTGTGACTAGTGGTGTTCCGCAGGGCTCTGTATTGGGACCTCTGCTGTTTGTGATTTATATAAATGATCTGGAAGAAGGTGTAACTGGGGTGATCAGTAAGTTTGCGGACGACACAAAACTGGCAGGACTTGCAGATAGTGAGGAACATTGTCAGAAGCTACAGAAGGATATAGATAGGCTGGAAATTTGGGCAAAGAAATGGCAGATGGAGTTCAATCCTGATAAATGCGAAGTGATGCATTTTGGTGGGAATAATGTAGGGAGGAGCTACACGATAAATGGAAGAACCATAAAGGGTGTAGAGACGCAGAGGGACCTGGGTGTGCAAGTCCACAGATCTTTGAAGGTGACGTCACAGGTGGAGAAGGTGGTGAAGAAGGCATATGGCATGTTTGCCTTTATAGGACGGGGCATAGAGTATAAGAGTTGGGGTCTGATGTTGCAGATGTATAGAACGTTGGTTCGGCCGCATTTGGAATACTGCGTCCAGTTCTGGTCGCCACACTACCAGAAGGACGTGGAGGCTTTGGAGAGAGTACAGAGGAGGTTTACCAGGATGTTGCCTGGTATGGAGGGGCTTAGTTATGAGGAGAGATTGGGGAAACTGGGGTTGTTCTCCTTGGAAAGACGGAGGATGAGGGGAGACTTAATAGAGGTGTATAAAATTATGAAAGGCATAGATAGGGTGAACGGTGGGAAGCTTTTCCCCGGGTCGGTGGTGACGTTCACGAGGGGTCATAGGTTCAAGGTGAAGGGAGGGAGGTTTAACACAGATATCAGAAGGACATATTTCACACAGAGGGTCGTGGGGGCCTGGAATGTGTTGCCGGGCAAGGTGGTGGAGGCGGACACACTGGGAACGTTTAAGACTTATCTAGACAGCTATATGAACGGAGTGGGAATGGAGGGATACAAAAGAGTGGTCTAGTTTGGACCAGGGAGCGGCGCGGGCTAATTGTTCCTTGTTTCTCGTTTCAAGGCTTCATTCTATGATCATCTTGCTGGTGCCAGTACAGAGCGAGACTGCGGATAGTTGGGAACCTGTCTCGGGGGCAGGGAATTCATATGGTGTTCGTGGAAGTGGAAATGACTAGGGTTGGGAAGCATTTTCCGATCAGGGCCATTGTGATCTCCTGGACTCGTTTCGATCGCCTCAGGGGGTTGGAGAGGAATTTCCCAGATTTTTTTTCCCCATATTGGCCCTGGGGTTTTTCACTCTGGGTTTTCGCCTCTCCCTGGAGATCACATGGTCTGGAATGGGGGGGGTGGGGGTGAGTTAATAGGTTGTAATGAACAAAGCATCGTAGCTGTGAGGGACAGCTCGGTGGATAGGATATTGGTGTGTAGATAGGCTGGAAAATTGGGCGGGGATCCTGGATTCAGGATTCAATCCTGGACTGGGGAGCGGCGCGGGCTTGGAGGGCCGAAGGGCCTGTTCCTGTGCTGTATTATTGTTCTTTGTAGGCTTACATTAACACTGCAATGAAGTTACTGTGAAAATCCCCGAGTCGCCACACTCCTGTTCGGGTACACTGAGGGAGAATTTAGCAGGGCCAATGCATCTAACCAGTACGTCTTTCAGACTGTGGGAGGAAACCAGGGCACCCGGAGGAAACCCACGCAGACACGGGGAGAACGTGCAAACTCCACACAGACAGTGACCCAAGCCGGGAATCGAACCCGGGTCCCTGGCGCTGTGAGGCAACAGTGCTAATCACTATGCCACCGTGCCACCCTAACCACAATGTGGGTGTACCTCCATCACATGTCCTTTTTTACAGTCGTGGACAAGACAGTTCCATACAAACTGCCTTCCTACATTCCAACAGTGACAGCACTTCAACAACTCTTCATTGGTTGTAACACACTTTGGGATGCCTTGTGGCTGCAAAACGTGTTGGTAATGTATTCACCACTGAAATCACATGTCACAAAGTCTCTGCATCGAATAATTAAAGCTACACTCTTCATAATATATGCCCTATAACATGCACTGTGCATAATATATTGTATATTATACAATAAACTGTACACAATTGGATATACAACAGAAATATCTTCGTTACATAATGAATTGCATATTATTCCATGAACCAATGGAATGAGATTCAGTGCTTTTAGAAATCCTTTATGTTCCTTGTATGATATTATACTCTGTGATATACACTATTCAATATAATGAACCATGATATTATTGTATTAAATGTAAATTGTCGCGAACAAGCTTATCAACAATGGCTGAACTCTGGTTTAAATGGTGGCACAGTGGTTGGCACTGCTGCCTCACAGCGCCAAGGGCCTGGGTTCAATTCCCGGCTTGGGTCACCGTCTGTGTGGAGTTTGCACATTCTCCTCGTGTCTGCGTGGGTTTCCTCCGGGTGCTCCGGTTTCCTCCCACAGTCCAACAGTGTGGGTTAGGTGGATTGGCCGTGCTAAATTGCCCCTTAGTGTACCGGGATAAATATGTGGGGTTACGGGGATAGGGCCTGGGTGGGATTGTGGTTGGTGCAGACTCAATTGGCCGAATGGCCTCCTTCTGCACTGTAGGGTTTCTATGAATGTATGCACTCAGAAGCAGAAACCTACAGATCCATGCAAAATGGGTAGAATCGTTGGTTACCGAGCAACCAATGAGATAAGTGTATCGTACGTTTGCTTTCTGATATGCTGAAGTATAATGATGTCTTTATAGAATCATCGAACTCCTACAGTGCAGAAGGAGGCCATTCGGCCCATCGAGTCTGCACTGACAACAACCCCACCCAGGCCCTATCCCGTAATTCCACGCATTTATCCCGCTAATCCCTCTAACCTACGCATCCCGGGGCATGAAGGGGCAATTTAGCATGGCCAATGCACCTAATCTGCACATCTTTGGAGTGTGGGAGGAAACCGGAGCACCCGGAGGAAACCCACACAGACACGGGGAGAATGTGCAAACTCCACACAGACAGTGACCCAAGCTGGGAATCGAACCCGGGTCCCTGGGGCTGTGGGGCAGCAGTGCTAAGCACTGGGCCATCATGCCGTAAGTGGAGCTGAGCCCATGAAAAGATCAGCCATGATCTTATTGAATGGCGGAGCAGGCTCGAGGGGCCAGATGGCCTACTCCTAGTTCTTATGTTCTAATAGAGACATTGAACGGCCAAAGCCTGCAACTACAGCGTGACAGTTCATAGAATCATAGAAACCCTACAGTACAGAGAGAGGCCATTCAGCCCATCGAGTCTGCACCGACCATAATCCCACCCAGGCCCTACTCCCATATCCCTACATATTTTACCCGCTAATCCCTCTAATCTATGCATCCCAGGACACCAAGGGGCAATTTTAGCACGGCCAATCAACCTAACCCGCACATCTTTGGACTGTGGGAGGAAACCGGAGCACCTGGAGGAAACCCACGCAGACACGAGGAGAATGTGCAAACTCCACACAGACAGTGACCCAAGCTGGGAATCGAACCCTGGTCCCTTGAGCTGTGAGGCAGCAGTGCTAACCACTGCGCTACCATGCCGCCCCAAATGTCTTGTACTGGGTGTCACAAACAGAGCCCTGAAAATGAGTTCTGAGAGAATGGAGGTGGGTGAAGGACTCCAGTGATATGTGTCAGCCAACCGATTTGACCGCTTCTGACTGTGTGAGCGCGACAGACGGTGGAATTCTACCGGCACGACCACCCGAGGTTCTTACGATCCCGCCCGAGGCCAACGGAGAATGCCGTTCTCCGAGCCTCGCCCGCCTCCGGAATCGGGACGGGCGCGCCAGTAAAATTCCAGCCTTGATTCGAAGCCAGAGGGTCTTTATTTCCATGCCTATTACTGGCAGTGTCTCACCCTGCCAATGCAGGAGGTAGGTGGCATGGAATTCCCTTGTCTGGGCCACCAGAAGCGCTGCATTGGAGTGCAAATTCACTTAGAAGGAGAGGTTGCACCGGATCCTCGGGTTAAGTTTAGTTTGAGTGGTTGCAGGAGAGGGGCTTATTCATTTTGCATTAACATCTACCCACTCTATTCTCTCCCACACAGAGGAAACCTCATTAGAAGCCGGCATAAAAGTTCAGATTCATGGACAAAATGAGCCACCGTTCATCGACCAGCTGGGGTTTGGAGTGCCACCTGGATTCCAAACATTTGTTTCCTGCCAAGAACAGCGGGTATGAGGAAATAAGATCAAACTGTGCTTCCATGTCTTTACTAAGAGCTAACATCAAGCCTCCAGTGGCTATGGTTAGGGCCATACTGGCATATCCCAATCCAGGCCATTGCCAGTAGTAAGTAACTGAAACATTGCTACATCCTTTTCTCCAGAACAAATGCTTTTGGTACAGTTTAAGTTTATTTATTAGCGTTACAAGTCAGGTCGGATACTTTATGTTCTATGAAGCTCGCCTGACCCGTAACGTTTTGCGTTGAATTTAACTAGGATGACCATGCGAGGTTTCACTCCAGGTGTGATTCAACTGACGCACGAGGAGCTTTTTTTTATCAAAAACAACGTTTAAATTAAGAATATTGTTGACATATCTTAAAAGGTACGCTCACATGACAACAGCAAGCTAAAAAGAAGCGTTTCCCCTCTCTCCATGTTGTTTTGGAAATTCTGCTGCTTATCTGAAAGAAAGCTCTTACCTTCCTGCAGTGAAGATTCTGCAGTTGGTGGCTTGACCAGAGAGTCTGTCCCTGGGGATCTGAGAAGCTGTTTTGACTTCAACTTGTGAATCCAGAGGACTGTAGACTTCAACCAAAGGATTCAATTTCCAGTATCACGTGAGCATTCGTCTTTGCTGTGTTGAACTTGTTAGCAAGAAATTTTAACAATTACAAAGAAACACAACAACCAGGAGAATGTATAACTTTTAAGGAAATACGGTGTTCCAACCAAAGCCAACATCCAATAAACAAAACCCTCCAAATAAGTACAATACAGCATAGGTTAATGCCCACTTGTTACAGGAATCCAGCCTCCTGATTAAATGCTGAAAATCCCTTGTGAAGAAACTCTGAAGAGGTTGTAATCAAATCTGTTTCCCAAAACACCGCTTCTTTAAGGCAGGATGGCACTAAGCCTGTCCTTCAGCAAACTGATAATAGTCTCAGAACCAAACAGAGGAACAGGGAGAGAGAGAGAGAGAGACTGCTTCTTAACTTGTTGCTAAACTGCTTCTAACACACTCCCCCAAACCCGAAACTGAAAGACCAAAGGGAAAAAATCCTATCACCTGACTGTCACAGTTAGCTCCACCCCCAATGACATCGTTGAAGCTGTAAGTTGCATGATTTTTTTAAAAAAAACCTTTCTTAAAGGTACACTCACATGACACAAGTAGGCTTGCATTAACACTGCAATGAAGTTACTGGATACCACTGCGTATCTGTTAATGTTTCAGACCTGAGTCTCCAAAGTTCTTGCCAGGAACCCCACCCAAGCTGAGAATCAGGCTTTTCTGCTCCACATGCTGCTGTCTAGGGTTACGGGGATAGTGGGTGTAAAAGACATTGAAGTATCCGATCGGCCATGAACAGATTGAATGGTGGAGCCGGCTCAATGGGCTGAATGGCCTACTCCTGTTCCTATGGCCAGCATTCTCTCTTCTGATTTCCAATATTTTTGCTTTTTGTCTTGTTCTGAGCAGACAGTGAGCGAATAACTATTGAGTCTTTCAAAGAATTTAATAATTGCATTTGAAGTTTTTTTTTTGTGCTGTGGCACCTTATCCAATATCTTCTGGAAATCTAGGTACAGTACGTCCATCGCTTCCCTTTATCAGAGAATTCCAGCCAAATCTCCATTCATTGCAGTGGGACTGGAGAATCTTAGCCGTGGGCGAGGTCAGAGAATTCCAGCCAAATCTCCATTCATTGCGGCAGGACTGGAAAATCCAAGCCGCGGGGGAGGTCAGAGAATTCCAGCCAAATCTCCATTCATTGTGGCGGGACTGGAAAATCCCAGCCGCGGGCGAGGTCAGAGAATTCCAGCCAAATCTGCATTGATTGCAGCGGGACTGGAGAATCCCAGCTGTGGGCGAGGTCAGAGAAGCTTGCCTTAAAAACATTCAATGAGGTAGCCTCAACTGCTTCACTGGGCAGGGAATTCCACAGATTCACAACCCTTTGGACTGACTGACGTCCAATAACAATCATGGAACTCCCTCCCTAACAGCACTGTGGGTGTACCTACACCACATGGACTGACTGATGTCCAATAACAATCCTGGAACTCCCTCCCTAACAGCACTGTGGGTGTACCTACACCACATGGACTGACTGATGTCCAATAACAATCCTGGAACTCCCTCCCTAACAGCACTGTGGGTGTACCTACACCACATGGACTGACTGATGTCCAATAACAATCCTGGAACTCCCTCCCTAACAGCACTGTGGGTGTACCTACACCACATGGACTGACTGATGTCCAATAACAATCCTGGAACTCCCTCCCTAACAGCACTGTGGGTGTACCTACACCACATGGACTGACTGATGTCCAATAACAATCCTGGAACTCCCTCCCTAACAGCACTGTGGGTGTACCTACACCACATGGACTGGCTGATGTCCAATAACAATCCTAGAACTCCCTCCCTAACAGCACTGTGGGTGTACCTACACCACATGACTGACTGATGTCCAATAACAATCCTGGAACTCCCTCCCTAACAGCACTGTGGGTGTACCTACACCACATGACTGACTGATGTCCAATAACAATCCTGGAACTCCCTCCCTAACAGCACTGTGGGTGTACCTACACCACAGGGACTGACTGATGTCCAATAACAATCCTGGAACTCCCTCCCTAACAGCACTGTGGGTGTACCTACACCACATGACTGACTGATGTCCAATAACAATCCTGGAACTCCCTCCCTAACAGCACTGTGGGTGCACTGACACCACATGACTGCAGCGGGTTCAAGAGGCAGGCCATCACCACGTTTTGAAGAGGCAATTAAAGATGTCAATAACTGCTGGGCCCATCCAGCGATGCACACATCCCATCAAAGAATAAAAACACACAGAGGCCAGTGAGATGTACAACAGCTCCCCTCCTGGCACCTTTGAGATGAGGTTACTCAAAACAGATGAAAAGCCCCACAGGAAGGCACGTTAACGAAGTAAGCCGCTTGGTTTGAAAATAAAATGTCTTCGATTGGCACATTATCTTGTTACAGCCTCTTGTACAGTGGCACAGTGGCACAGTGGCTAGCACTGCTGCCTCACAGCGCCAGGGATCCAGGTTCGATTCCCGGCTTGGGTCACTGTCCATACGGAGTCTGCACATTCTCCCCGTGTCTGCATGGGTTTCCTCCAGGTGCTCCAGTTTCCTCCCACAGTCCGAAAGACGTGCTGGTTAGGTGGATTAGCCATGCTAAATTCTCCCTCAGGGCATCCAAACAGGAGTGTGGCGACTGGGGGATTTTCACAGTAACTTCATTGCAGTGTTAATGTAAGCCTACTTGTGACGAATAAATAATCTTTAAATAAATAAACTTTACTTTAAATTTGTCTTATTTTCCCACCATTAAGCACCCAAAAGTAAAGTTTATTTATCAGTGTCACAAGTAGGCTTACATTAACACTGTCATGAAGTTACTGTGAAAATCCCCTAGTCGCCACACTCCTGTTCAGGTGCACTGAGGGAGAATTTAGCATGGCCAATGTGCCCTAACCAGCACGTCTTTCAGATGTGGGAGGAAACCGGAGCACCCGGAGGAAACCCACGCAGACACGGGGAGAATGTGCAGACTCCGCACAGACAGTGACCCAAGCCGGGAATCAAATCTGGGTCCCTGGCGCTGTGAGGCAGCAGTGCTAACTACTGTGCCACCGTGCTGCCCAAGTGCCTTGTACAATGCACAAATGCCTTTGCACAAGTCAGACTGGTGTACAAAATCATTGGCTATTTATCAAACTCCTACCAAATTGTATATTGAATCCGGAAATCTGAAGGTGTTCCATCAGGGTCGAATGATTTTTTAAAAAATACGTTTTACTGAAATGCCTTCGTAGCTCACCTTCAATTGAATGTTCTTCTTGTCCTCAGCTAATATACTTACCTCCTCCCTGGGGGGACTGCAAATCTACTCCAATGGACTCAGACTTCTTTGACACATACAGTATCACTGCTTGTCGAATCGATTGCGAAACCCGTTACCTGGTTGAAAACTGTAACTGTCGGATGGTACACATGCCAGGTGAGTTGCTATTTAAATCTGATTCGGGGTGGGTCTTGGTAATTGATATTGATTTGTATGTTCTGCGCAGAAGAATGACACTGGAAGGAATTATGACAAGG
Organism: Mustelus asterias; assembly: GCF_964213995.1. Lineage (NCBI taxonomy): Eukaryota > Metazoa > Chordata > Chondrichthyes > Carcharhiniformes > Triakidae > Mustelus > Mustelus asterias. The sequence continues at coordinate 8,703,364 of NC_135834.1, read as the reverse complement.
AATTTGGCTGATCTAATGTTCAGTATCGTTGGATAAAAGCGAATTACTGCGGATGCTGGAATCCGAAACCAAGAGAGAAAACGCTGGAAAATCTCGGCAGGCCTGGCAGCATCTGTGAGGAAAGAAAAGAGCTGACATTTCGAATTCAGATGACCCTTTGTCAAAGCTAAAGAGAGTGGGAGATATTTATACTGTCGAGGGAATGCAAGATGAGTCAGAGCCACGGAAACAAGGGGAAAGGCTGCTAGTGGCAGTCCATAGAGAGACTAGAACGGCAGAGAAGCTGAAATCAGAGGGTAAGCTGTGAGAGATGACGATGTGGGCGGAGAGGGGGAGAGAGGTAAAATTGAGAAAAAGGGAAAAAATCAAAATTTCTGAATTCTACCTCTCTCCCACCCCCCGCCCCTCTCCCCCCACATCGTCATCTAGAACATAGAACAGTACAGCACAGAACAGGCCCTTCGGCCCACGATGTTGTGCCGAGCTTTGTCTGAAACCCAGATCAAGCTATTTCCTCCCTATCATCCCGAAGCACTCCATGTGCCTATCCAATAGCTTCTTAAATGTTCCTAAAGTTTCTGACTCCACTATCCCTGCAGGCAGTCCATTCCACACACCAACCACTCTCTGCGTAAAGAACCTACCTTGGACATCCTTCCTATATCTCCCACCATGAACCCTATAGTTATGCCCCCTAGTTACCGCTCCATTCACCCGAGGAAATAGTCTTTGAACGTTCACTCTATCTATCCCCCTCATCATCTTATAAACCTCTATCAAGTCTCCTCTCAACCTCCTCCGCTCCAAAGAGAAAAGCCCAATTTCCCTCAACCTTTCCTCATAAGACCTACCCTCCAAACCAGGCAGCATCCTGGTAAATCTCCTTTGCACTCTTTCCAGTGTCTCCACATCCTTCTTGTAGTGAGGTGACCAGAACTGCACACAATATTCCAAATGTGGTCTCACCAAGGTCCTGTACAGTTGCAGCATAACCCCACGGCTCTTAAACTCAAACCCCCTGTTAATGAACGCCAACACACTATAGGCCTTCTTCACGGCTCTATCCACTTGAGTGGCAACCTTCAGAGATCAATGGATATGAACCCCAAAATCTCTCTGTTCCTCCACATTCTTCAGAACCCTACCTTTGACCCTGTAATCCACATTTAAATTTGTCCTACCAAAATGAATCACCTCGCATTTGTCAGGGTTAAACTCCATTTGCCATTTTTCAGCCCAGCTTTGCATCCTATCTATATCTCTTTGCAGCCTACAACAGCCCTCCACCTCATCCACTACTCCACCAATCTTGGTGTCATCAGCAAATTTACTGATCCACCCTTCAGCCCCCTCCTCCAAGTCATTTATAAAAATCACAAATAGCAGAGGACCAAGCACTGATCCCTGTGGCACTCCGCTGGTAACCGGTTTCCAGTCCGAAAATTTTCCATCCACCACCACCCTCTGTCTTCTGTTAGATAGCCAGTTACCTATCCAATCGGCCAAACTTCCCTCTATCCCACACATCCTTACTTTCTTCATAAGCCGACCATGAGGGACTTTATCAAACGCCTTACTAAAATCCATGTATATGACATCAACTGCACTACCTTCATCAACACACTTAGTTACCTCCTCAAAAAATTCTATCAAATTTGTGAGGCACGACTTGCCCTTCACAAATCCGTGCTGACTATCCCGGATTAAGCTGCATCTTTCTAAATGGTCGTAAATCCTATCCCTAAGGACCTTTTCCATCAACTTACCGACCACCGAAGTAAGACTAACCGGCCTATAATTACCAGGGTCATTTCTATTCCCTTTCTTAAACAGAGGAACCACATTCGCCACTCTTCAGTCCTCTGGCACCATTCCCGTGGACAGTGAGGATGTAAAGATCAATGCCAAAGGCTCTGCTATCTCATCCCTTGCCTCCCAAAGAATCCTAGGATATATTTCATCAGGCCCAGGGGACTTATCAACTTTCAGTTTATTCAAAATTGCTAGTACATCTTCCCTCCGAACATCTACTTCCTCCAGACTATCAGCCTGTGACACCTTCTCTTCCTCAAAAACATGGCCCCTCTCCTTGGTGAACACCGAAGAAAAGTATTCATTCATCACCTCTCCTATCTCTTCTGACTCCATGCACAAATTCCCACTGCCGTCCTTGACCGGCCCCAGCCTCACCCTGGTCATTCTTTTATTCCTCACATAAGAGTAAAAAGCCTTGGGGTTTTCCTTGATCCGACCCGCCAAGGACTTCTCATGCCCCCTCCTAGCTCTCCTAAGCCCCTTTTTCAGCTCATTTCTTGCTAACTTGTAACCCTCCATCGAGCCAACTGAACCTTGTTTTCTCAACCTAACATAAGCTTTTGTGAACCATGGTTCCCTCACTCGGCCATTTCCTCTCTGCCTGGCAGGGACATACCTATCAAGGACACGCAGTATTTGTTCCTTGAAAAAGTTCCACTTATCATTAGTGCCTTTGCCTGACAATTTTTGTTCCCATCCTATGCTTCCTAATTCCCGCCTGATTGCATCATAATTACCTCTCCCCCAATTGTAAACCTTGCCCTGCCGTATGGCCCTCTCCCTCTCCATTGCAATAACAAAAGACACCGAATTGTGGTCACTATCTCCAAAGTGCTCTCCCACAACCAAATCTAACACTTGGCCCGGTTCATTTCCCAGTACCAAATACAATGTGGCCCCACCGCTTGTCGGCTTATCCACATATTGTGTCAGGAACCCCTCCTGCACACACTGCACAAAAACTGCCCCATCCGAACTATTCGACCTATAAAGGTTCCAATCAATATTTGGAAGGTTAAAGTCCCCCATGACAACTACCCTGTGACCTCCACACCTATCCATAATCTGCTTAGCAATTTCTTGCTCCACATCTCTATTACTATTTGGGGGCCTATAGTAAACTCCTAACAACGTGACCGCTCCTTTCCTATTCCTAACCTCAGCCCATATTACCTCTGTCGGTAGATCCCCTTCGAAATGCCTTTCTGCAGCCGTTACACTCTCCTTGATTAACAGTGCCACTCCTCCACCTCTTTTACCAGCTACCCTACACTTACTGAAACATCCATACCCCGGAACTTCCAACAACCATTCCTGTCCTCGTTCTACCCATGTCTCCGTAATGGCCACAACATCGTAGTCCCAAGTGCCAATCCACGCCCCAAGTTCACCTACCTTATTTCGGATGCTCCTTGCATTGAAGTAGACACACTTCAACCCACCTTCTTGTCTGCTGGTACCCACCTTTGACCATGATACCCTTCCCAGTACCTCACTACACTCACTGACCTCCGGACTACAACTCCTTTTCCCATCCCCCTGACAAATTAGTTTAAACCCCCCCAAAGAGCCATAGCAAATTTCCCTCCCAGGATATTGGTGCCCTTCTGGTTCAGGTGCACCCCGTCCTGTTGGTACAGGTCCCACCTTCCCCAGAAAGTGTTCCAATTATCCACATAGCTGAAACCCTCCCTCCTACACCATCCCTGCATCCATGTGTTTAACTGCACTCTCTCCCTGTTCCTCAACTCGCTATCCCGTGGCACCGGCAACATACCAGAGATGACAACCTGTTTTGTCCTGGCTCTCAGCTTCCACCCTAGCTCCCTGAATTCCTGTTTTAAGTCCCCGTCCCCTCTCTTACCTATGTCTTTGGTGCCGACCTGCACCACGACTTGTGACTGTTCCCCCTCCCCCTCTAGAATCCTGAAGACACGGTCGGAGATGTCACGGACCCTGGCATCCGGGAGGCAACATGGCATCCGTGAGTCTCTCTTGTTGCCACAGAACCTCCTATCTATCCCTCTAACAAACGAGTCCCCAATAACTATAGCTCTACTGCTCTCCCCCTTTCCCTTCTGAGCCACAGGGACAGACTCAGCGCTGGCGATCTGGTCACTGCGGCTTACCACTGGTAGGTCGCCCCCCTCACCTGTATCCAAAGTGGAATACTTGTTGCTAAGGGGAACGACCACAGGGGATCCCCGCACCGACTGCTTCCTCCCAGCCCCTCTCACTGTCACCCATCTATTTTCATTCCCTGGAGCAACTATATCCCTGTCACAGATCATCTGTCGCAGTTTACCCTCTGATTTCAGCTTCTCTGCCGTTTGGCCATTCACACCTTCCATTCTCTCTATGGGCAGCCTTTCCCCAGGTTTCCGTGGCTACGTCTCATCTTGCATTCCCTCCCCCTGCAGTATAAATATCTCCCACTTTCTCTGCCTTTTAGCTTTGACAAAGGGTCACCAGGACTCAAAACGTCAGCTCTTTTCTCTCCTCACAGATGCTGCCAGACCTGCTGAGATTTTCCAGCATTTTCTCTCTTTGGGCTCAGTATCGCTCCTCAGTCTTTTCTCCCTGCCACACTAAAATCTTCTTAAATTCAAGCTTTATTCTAACATTCGGATTCTCTTCATCTTCTCCTTTTCTCGTTTCAACTCCCGCACTCACCATCAATCTCACTCAGCAGTTTAGACACTTGAAAATTACCAGGTCTGCTCATGGGGTGGTAATGAAATCTTCTGCTCACTGTTCCTGGTGACATTGGTTCATCCGGTTGAATTATGGGGGGGAAGAAAGGCAAACAGGAACGAGGCAGAGAGAGGGAGAGGCAAAGAGGGAAGGAGGGAGACAAGAGGCAGGGAGAGTGTGAGAGGCAGAGAGAGGGGGATAGAGAGATGGAGAGAGAGATAGAGATGAGAGGCAGAAGGAGGGAGAGGGGAGAGAGTTGAGGGTGAGAGGCAGAGGGAGAGGCAAAGAGGGAGGGAGAGAGACAAGAGGCAGGGAGAGCGTGAGAGGCAGAGAGAGGGGGAGAGAAAGGTGGAGAGAGGGATAGAGATAAGAGGAGGGAGAGGGGAGAGAGGTGAGAGCGAGAGGCAGAGAGAGGGAGAGGCAAAGAGAAAGGGAGAGAGGCAAGAGGCAGGGGGAGTGTGAGAGGCAGAGAGAGAGGGGGGGAGAGAGGGGGAATGAGGGAGAGAGGTGGAAATAGGGATACCACAGAGGGTGGTGAGTGTCTGGAACAAGCTGCCAGAGGTAGTAGTAGAGGTGGGTACAATTTTGTCTTTTAAAAAGCGTTTAGACAGTAACGTGGGTAAGATGGGTATCGAGGGATATGGGCCAAACACGGGCAATTGGGACTAGCTTAGTGGTTAAAAAAAAGGGCAGCATGGACAAGTTGGGCTGAAGGGCCTGTTTCCATGCTGTAAACCTCTATGACTCTATGATAGAAATGAGTGGCAGAGAGAGTGAGGGAGATGGAGAGAAGGAGAGAGACAGAGAGAAGGATATAGTCGGAGAGAAGGAGAGAGACAGAGAGAAGGATAGAGACAGAGAGAAGGAGAGAGACAGAGAGAAGGAGAGAGACAGAGAGAGGGAGAGAGACAGAGAGAAGGATAGAGACACGAGGCAGAGAGAAGTATTTAGAGGGAGGGGGAGAGAGGTGAGAGGTGGAGGGAGTGAGCGATCGAGAGAGGGAGTGAGATGGAGCGAGATGAGCGGCAGAGAGAGAGGGGAGAGAGCGGCGGATGGGAGGAAGTGAAAGATGGCGGGGGGAGGGGCGAGAGGGGGAGGAGGAGAAAGGCAGAGAGACGGACAGAACGGGAGAGAGACAGAGAGAGAGAGCAAAACCGAAATAAAACCCTTTTCCACATAGTGTTCTGCATAGTTTTGACATATCAGCATCAAATTGTTTGTGTATTTTGTTTTATAATCCTCTGCTAGTTCACCTTATAGTCAATTAATCCTGTCATCCTTGAGAGAAAGCTCCTTAGCAGCAGGATACGGTGGAGAAGGTGTAATCTCTCACTTGCTAACACTGACGTAGCAGGCATTCAGCACAGGCTGTGATGCATTACTCACCATCACTGATGTTGGTGATGACTGAATTGCACCCAGTTTAGACAATGTGCAGAACCTTGATGGGCCGCAACGTGATCAATGTTTTTTTCGAGTCCCTTTACAGTGGCACAAGCGAAGGTACTGTCGTTGTCTGGGTTTCTCCTGTGTTTGTGAAATAGGCTGGCACAACAGCAGGAGAGATCTGGAGTCCCCACTGGTGATGGCACTGAGAATCCTAGGTAATATTAAGCCATTAGTGTCCAGGTGGCCAGGGTCGGAGGGAAAGGGGTCGGTGGGGAGGGGGAATTATGTCGCGATATGATCTGAAACATATCGTCTGAAAGGGCAGTGGAAGCAGATTCGATCGTAACTTTCCAAAGGGGGTGTTGGATAAATACGGGAAGAAGGGGACAAATTATAAAGCTGTGGGGAGAAAGTGGGGCAGTTTAGGTAGCCTCTTTCAAAGGGCCAGAACGCATGTGATGGGCCAAATGGCCCCTTTCTGTGCTGCTTCTTTCTGCGATTCGAAGTAAAGAAGGCATTTTAGGGTGGTATTTCTGGACGGGATTCTCCGGCCGCGCTGGTCTATAAGCCTGTCAATGGGGTTTCACGTTGTCCGCAACCCGCCCGCTGAAATTCCAGTGGCGGGCGGGATGGGAGAATTCTAGCCTCTGAGTCTGTGCCAACCCGACGGTGCCTTTCCGTGGGACCAAAGTGAACCAGCTGAACATTCGTATCCTGAAGCAAGCAACATGGTACTCACCGTCTAATGAGACTTACCATTGAATCACCGTCAAATCAGTCATACTTACTGAAGAGGTGCTGCAATAAACTCCATTCAAGAGGATGAGGAGAACTCAAAGTCCCCACTGTACGGCAGCTGGTTCCCACAGGTACAAAAGCTACGCACCAATTTCTCCCCCGAAACCCTAAAAATGCCCCTTTCCGCCCAGAGAAGGGCTGAATTTTGATACTTTTACAGATGCACCATAGAAAGCATTCTTTCTGGTTGTATCACAGCTTGGTATGGGCTCCTGCTCTGCCCAAGACTGCAAGAAACTACAAACGGTCGTAAATGTAGCCCAATCCATCACGCAAACCAGCCTCCCATCCATTGACTCTGTCTACACTTCCCGCTGCCTCGGAAAAGCAGCCAGTATAATACAGGACCCCACGCACCCCGGACATTCTCTCTTCCACCTTCTTCCTTCGGGAAAAAGATACAAAAGTCTGAGATCACGTACCAACCGACTCAAGAACAGCTTCTTCCCTGCTGCTGTCAGACTTTTGAATGGACCTACCTTGCACTAAGTTGATCTTTCTCGACACCCTAGCTATGACTGTAACACTACATTCTGCACTCTCTCATTTCCTTCTCTATGAACGGTATGCTTTGTCTGTATAGCGCACAAGAAACAATACTTTTCACTCTATCCCAATACATGTGACAATAATAAATCAAATCAAATATTAAGTTGATCTTTCTCTACACCCTAGCTATGACTGTAATACTACATTCTGCACCCTCTCCTTTCCTTCTCTATGAATAGTATGCTTTGTCTGTATAGTGCGCAAGAAACAATACTTTTCACTGTATCCCAATACATGTGACAATAATAAATCAAATCAAATATTAAGTTGATCTTTCTCTACACCCTAGCTATGACTGTAACACTACATTCTGCACCCTCTCCATTCCTTCTCTATGAACGGTATGCTTTGTCTGTATAGCGCGCAAGAAACAATACTTTTCGCTCTATCCCAATACATGTGACAATAATAAATCAAATCAAATATTAAGTTGATCTTTCTCTACACCCTAGCTATGACTGTAACTCTACATTCTGCACCCTCTCCTTTCCTTCTCTATGAACGGTATGCTTTGTCTGTATAGCGCGCAAGAAACAATAACTTTTCATTGTATCCCAATACATGTGACAATAATAAATCAAATCAGCAAACTGAGCGAAAGTTTGCTGGCGATTCTCCTTTTTTTGGAAAGGGGAAAGATTGTACTTTTGAGGGGAGCGATTTTAATAAACAAACGATGGCTTCATTCTTGAGTGTTGAACTTTTGCGTTTATTAATGCAAGTGCATATTTCGTGCATTACGCATGGAGACCCATACAACGTACAGCACGGAAACAGGCTGTTCAGCCCAATGCATTTGTGCCATGATTATGTTCCGTACAAGAGATTCCCCCCCCCCCGCCTCCCTGCTCAGCCTGCCCGACCAGCATTTCCTGGTATTCCTTTCTCCCTCATGTGCCTATCCAACTTCCCCTTCAGGAACAGAAACAGAAAACACCGGAAAATCTCAGTGGGTCTGTCAGCATCTGCGGAGAGAGAATAGAGCCAACGTTTCGAGTCTGGATGACCCTTTGTCAGAGCCCTAACACAAGATGCTGGAAAATCTCCAAGCTGTTTTGCACGCACTGCTGCTAACTCAGGCCCCGATTGTAACAAGGCGCAATGGAGAATCCTTCAGGAGCTGTCTGACGGGCAATTCCGCTGGCTGGGTGACTTTGTCTGGCCGACTCAGATGGTGCCACCTGGGTGCCAAGGGTACCCTGTCCTAGTTCAGCTGTGCAGCCAGCATTGCTCCTGGCTGCTTCTTCTGCTGTGTGCCAGGAGGGAGCTGCTGCGGGTTAGTGACCAGCTGCTGTCCGAATGGCAGCCACTGATCTCGGTGAGCGGAAAACTCTTCATTGCTGACGGACTCCTCATTCTTCCTTCGTGTGGGCACCTCTAAAACCACCTCTATTCTGCTTGGTACAAGGCTGTCAACATCTTGGCATCTTCAATAGGAGTATTTCTGAAAGACCCGGGCACAGTGGTTAGCACTGCTGCCTCACAGCACCAGGGACCCGGGTTCAATTCCGGCCTCGGTGACTGTGTGGAGTTTGCACGTTCTCCCCGTGTCTGCGTGGGTTTCCTCCGGGTGCTCCGGTTTCCTCCCACACTCCAAAGATGTGCAGGTTAGGTGGATTGGCCATGCTAAATTGCCCCTTAGTGTCCAAAGATGTGTAGGTTAGGTGGATTGGCCATGCTAAATTGCACCTTTGTGTCCCAAAGATGTATAGATTAGGTGGATTGGCCGTGCTAAATTGCCCCTTCGTGTCAGGAGGATTAGCAGGGTAAATACATGGGGTAATGAGGATAGGGCCTGGGTGGGATTGTTGTCGGTGCAGACTCGATGGGCCGAATGGCCTCCTTCTGCTCTGTCGGGATTCTATGATTCTAAAGTCAATTTTTACATGGAGAGTTGCTACGATCGGGAATGCCTGGGTGCTGGAAGTCCATTCAATCATAACCTTTGTGGGGTGAACACTGGAAGGGGAAGACTATTCGGGGTGATAAGTGGGACTAATTGGATTAGTTTCTCAAAGAGCCAGCACAATGGGCTGAATGGCCTAACTTTGAGCTGTATCATGTGATCACTCTGAGGTATACTGCCCACCTGCATGCTGGAGGTCTCCACAGAAAGTGGCATCGATCTGTCTGCCTGCAAGCGAAGGTTTGCCATGTTGCCCGTCACCTCTACCCAGGACAGCTTCACTAAGAGAAAAGTGAGTGCCCTTGTCCAGCGGGTGATCCTGGGCAGGAGGTGAGTAGTTAAGTCTTGTAACGCCAACCTTACTCTCCTCGACTTGTGAACTTTTACATAAGCAAACAGGATGTAAGATGAACGTATAGGTCTTACAATGGAATAAAACCAAAGCATTTCTGTCTAAGATTCTGAATAGCGTTGACTTCTTTAACTCTGCCATATTCTACAAGTCTGAGGACACGTATCAACCGACTCAAGAACAGCTTCTTCCCTGCTGCCAAGAGACTTTTGAATGGACCGACCTCGTATTAAGTTGATCTTTCTCTACACCCTAGCTATGACTGTAACACTACATTCTGCACTCTCTCCTTTCCTTCTCTCTGAACGGTATGCTTTGTCTGTATAGCGCGCAAGAAACAATACTTTTCACTGTATCCCAATACATGTGACAATAATAAATCAAATCAAATATTAAGCTGATCTTTCTCTGCACCCTAGCTATGATTGTAACACTACATTCTGCGTTCTCTCCTTTCCTCCTCGATGAACAGTATGCTTTGTCTGTATAGTGCGCAAGAAACAATACTTTTCACTGTATCCCAATACATGTGACAATAATAAACCAAATCAAATATTAAGCTGATCTTTCTCTACACCCTAGCTATGACTGTAACACTATATTCTGCACTCTCTCCTTTCCTTCTCCCTATGTACTCTATGAACAGTATGCTTTGTCTGTATAGTGCGCAAGAAACAATACTTTTCACTGTATCCCAATACATGTGACAATAATAACTCAAATCAAACCAAACAAGGTGAAGAAAGAAACTAGCTTTACTCATAAGAATCATATTTTAACTGATATAATTGCTTTTATGAGGTTTCACCAGCAAGTTCAGTCCAGTTGCCTCGCAAAAACTTTCATTGAGTGTTTGGAGAGGTCAGATTTTTCTTCCACGCAGAGACTGACCAGGACTCCTTTCCCCAGTCTACATTCCCGTGTACATCACCAAAATATACCGAGCGTCAGAATGCCATTTCCTCCTGTAAGCCCAGCAATCAATTCTGGAACCGTTCATCTTTGCTTGACTCCCGGAAAGTGGTCTACCTTGCGAACGGGTAGATCGAGACTGGAGCATCTGAAATCACACTGTGGAGAGCTTGGTGCTCTGAGAGAACATTCGCCCCACTCTCAGTTAGCGAGGGGGATCTGTGGGAAGGAACAGAAGTGAGTCAAAGAACAAAGAACAAAGAAAATTACAGCACAGGAACAGGCCCTTCGGCCCTCCAAGCCTGCACCGACCATGCTGTCCGACTGAACTAAAACCCCCTCTCCTTCCAGGGATCATATCCCTCTATTCCCATCCTATTCATGTATTTGTCAAGACACCTCTTAAAACTCACTGTCGTATCTGCTTCCGCTACCTTCCCCGGCAGCGAGTTCCAGGCACCCACCCCCTTCTGTGTAAAAAACTTGCCCCTTAAACCTGTGCCCCCTAGTAATTGACTCTTCCACCCTGGGTAAAAAGCTTCTGACTATCCACTCTGTCCATGCCCCTCATAATCTTGTAGACTTCTAGCAGGTCTCCCCTCAACCTCCGTCGCTCCAGTGAGAACAAACCAAGTTTCTCCAACCTCTCCTCATAGCTAACGCCCTCCATACCAGGCAACATCCTGGTAAATCTTTTCTGTACCCTCTCCAAAGCCTCCACATCCTTCTGGTAGTGTGGCAGCCAGAATTGAACACTATATTCCAAGTGCGGCCGAACTAAGGTTCTATAAAGCTGCAACATGACATGAGTCGCACATTGAAAAATCCGTGCTGGGTTCGGTGAATTTGCCGGGGAAAACTCGAATAACCATTGCCGCGCTGGTCAGTGCGGGGAAATGAATAATTGCCCGGATTGTGGCCCTTTGGTAGAGTTTATCGAATTTTGTATCTTCCAAATCAAAATCCATCACAGTCATAACTTTATTTTGCAAAGACAAATCAAAAACATGTTCCTCACACTGTTAATACATATTTCACCCGCCTAAAATAAATCCTTCTGGTCCACGTAACCCGGGGATCTGTTGCCAAATACCTGTTGATTGGACTTCATGGTCATTTTTAATGGTTATTGTTGTCCACAATGTGGTTGTCACAACACAGTTCAGGCAAACAAATGGCTCTCCTGATCACTGCTTCAATTGGGGTGACCCTAGACTGTTTGTCCTCAATGCCCTGGATGGCAAATCTTATTCCTGATTCCAATGGATCATCCGTGGCTTTGCACAAGCCTCCAGCGTCGCTGGGGCGAACAAGGCGTCAGGGATAGGGCGGGGGAGTGAGACAGGCTGGTTTGCTCCACGTGGAGAACTGACAGGGCCTTGACGGGCAGAGTGGCCTCTTTCTGTGCTGTGGGAGGCGATGGCCTAGTGGTATTATAACTAGACTATTCATCCAGAAATTTAGCTAATGCTCTGGGGACCCGGGTTCGAATCCCACCACGGCAGATGGTGAAATTTGAATTCAATTCAACAAAGAATCTCTGGAATTAAGTATCTACTGATGACCATGAAACCATTGTCGGAAAAACCCATCTGGTTCACTAATGCCCTTTAGGGAAGGAAATCTGCCGTCCTTACCCAGTTTGGCCTACATGTGACTCCAGAGCCACAGCAATGTGGTTGACTCTCAACTGCCCTCGGGCAACTAGGGATGGGCAATAAATGCTGACCCAGCCAGCGACGCCCATGTCCCACAAATGAATAAAAAAAACAGTTCTATGACTCTCTGAATAATCTGGCTTGTACCTCTATGGTGGCTGCTCCAAAAAAGTGAACTCAGGAAATTATAACTTTTATAGTCACTTTCAAGGCAATTTATAGAACCTTAGGGGCGGCACAGTGGCGCAGTGGTTAGTGCTGCTGCCTCACAGCGCCAGGGACCTGGGTTCACTGTCCTGGGTTCCGGCCTCGGGTCACTGTCTTGTGTGGAGTTTGCACATTCTCCCCATGTCTGTCTGGGTTTCCTCCGGGTGCTCCGGTTTCCTCCCACAGTCCAAAGATGTGTGGGTTAGGTTGATTGGCCGTGCTAAATTGACCCTAGTGTCAAGGGATTAGCGGAGTAAGTATGTAGGGTTACGGGGATAGGGCCTGGGTGGAATTGTGGCCGGTGCAGACCCGATGGGCCGAATGGCCTCCTTCTGCACTGTAGGGATTCTATGATCCTAAGGGGAGGCTGGATATAGCACTTGGGGTGAATGGGGTTAAAGGTTATGCGGAGAAAGCAGAATTGGGCTATTGAGTTGGATGATCAGCCGTGATCGTGATGAATGGCGGAACAGGCTCAAGGGGCCAAATGGCCTCCTCCTGCACTGTAGGGATTCTATGATTTTTACATCGCTGTGTACCTTAGGTTCTGGGTCAACGGCTGGCTTTTGTTCCGTTTTTTTTAAAGATGGTTACACAATCACGACAGCGTGGGATGTGAGTGATTGCGACACAAGACGTTTATGTTGATAGGTTTTGCTGATACAGCTCAGAAAGGCGAGGGATATCGGTGTTGTCAAAGGGGGAGGCAAAGGAAACATTATTGAGTGAGCCCAGTATGAACAAGCAAAGCTTCCTTCTCTCTGTTGCCGTCTTATCCCCAGCCTTGGTGCACCATCTTGAACCAATCCTTGCGTTCTCTCGGAGGACACCTGTGCTGAATGATCGTGGGACATGAACCGATAAGGATCTGGGTTGCAACTTCCCCCAAATTCATTTTCTAAGCTTGGGGCAGAGGAGAAGGAGATCCATTCTGCATCTAACTTTGAACGACATTCATACCAAAATGTCCCTTTCACCGATTCTGACGACCCTCACGTGACTAAGTTTACAGATTGACGAACAATTTAAACTGGAAGGGCTGGGCAGAAGTAAGTTTCATTCAAATTACGGGCGCCATGGCGCACTTACTCAGTCAGACCACAGAGATGCAGTCTAAAGGAAGATTGGCAAAAGGGTAGAAGACACAAACTCAATTTACATGAAGAATGGTCCGAAGAAAGTTCTTCACAAACCAAATGCAGTCCAATCCATCATGGAACCCTATCTCAGTCCATTCTCACCGTCTCCAAAGATGAATCAGAGGCATCCCTGCTTCTCGTGACTCATGAGGGAGACAAAGCATGGGTGGGATTCCCCCACCCACCACCCCTCCCCCCCCCCGACCCGTGTTCCACAGTGGTGGAGGTGGCCCACAATTAGCAAACAGCAGGATCTACCAATCATGCCACGGGTTTTCCTGTTGTTCGCACCCTCTATTGCTGGGGATCGCTGTCGGTAGGACCGGCACATCCCGCCAGAGGGAATTCCCGGAAAACTTTGGCCCGTGTGTGTCTGGCTTCCATAGCTAGCTTTTCCTTGGATCAGGTCATTTGGGGAGGCCTGGTGGTGTTATCGCCAGACGATTAATCCAGAAACTCAAGCGAATGTTCTGGGGACCCGGGTTCGAATACCGCCACGGCAGATGGTAGAATTTGAATTCAATAAAAAAATATCTGGAATTAAGAATCGACTGATGAAACCATTGTCGGAAAAAACCATCTGGTTCCTTAAGGGAAGGAAATCTGCCGTCCTTACCCGGTCTGGCCTACATGTGACTCCAGAGCCACAGCAATGTGGTTGACTCTCAGCTGCCCTCGGGCAACTAGGGATGGGCAATAAATGCTGGCCCAGCTAGCAACGTCCATGTCCAACCAATGGATTAAAAAAAATTAGTTTCTTCCCACAGACCACAGTGCGAGAGGTGCCATTCCATATCAAGTATGGCTGACCAGGAGGCTTTCCCACTCTTACAAGCTGCCATCATTGTATTTGGAAAGGTTTGCAGGTTATGAACGCACCTTCAAATCCTGGAGTGGGACTTGAATCCAGAGCTTCCGGCTCGAAGGCAAAGACACTGCGCCACAAGACCTTACTCCAACAATGAAGCAAGTTGCGATACCTCAAAGGATTGGCAACCATCAAGTTTAGTCACAAAACAAACTATTGTTACGAGTAAACTATGTACAGAGTGCAAGAAACGTGTGACTGACTACGTCGACTGCAGTCTCACGCTGATGGGGAAAGCTTGCACTCAGTTCTAGAATTCGCGCCCGATTGGCCAATCAGGTCACATGATCCCCCTCCGTGCCCCTAAAAGGGGCTTGCTACCACACAAAGCCCTACACAGCTCACCTGACCACACATCCTTCGCACAATCCTTATAAATCTTTTTCACAGTATATCCAGTACCTCTATGTCCTTGAAGTAATATGAAGACTAGAACTGTGCTCAGCACTCAGACTGAGGCCGAATCAGTTTGGGTGTGGCACGGTGGCACAGTGGTTAGCACTGCTGCCTCACAGTGCCAGGGAGCCGGGTTCGATTCCCAGCTTGGGTCACTGTCTGTGTGGAGTCTGCACATTCTCCCCGTGTCTGCGTGGGTTTCCTCCGGGTGCTCTGATTTCCTCCCACACTCCAAAGATGTGCAGGTTAGGTGGATTGGCCATGCTAAATTGCCCCTTAGTGTCCAAAGATGTGCGGGTTAGGTGGATTGGCCATGCTAAATTGCCCCTTAGTATCCAAAGGTGTGTGGGTTAGGTGGATTGGCCATGCTAAATTGCCTCTTAGTGTCCAAAGGTGTGCAGGTTAGGTGGATTGGCCATGCTAAATTGCCCCTTAGTATCCAAAGGTGTGCAGGTTAGGTGGATTGGCCATGCTAAATTGTCCCTTAGTGTCCAAAGATGTGCAGGTTAGGTGGATTAGCCATGTTAAATTACCCCTTAGTGTCCAAAGATGTGTAGGTTGGGTGGATTGGCCATGCTAAATTGCCCCTTAGTGTCCAAAGATGTGCAGGTTAGGTGGATTAGCCATGCTAAATTGTCCCTTAGTGTCCAAAGATGTGCAGGTTAGGTGGATTGGCCATGATAAATTGCCCCTTAGTGTCCAAAGATGTGCAGGTTAGGTGGATTAGCCATGGTAAATTGCCCCTTAGTGTCCAAAGATGTGCAGGTTAGGTGGATTAGCCATGGTAAATTGCCCATTAGTGTCCAAAGATGTGCAGGTTAGGTGGATTAGCCATGTTAAATTACCCCTTAGTGTCCAAAAATGTGTAGGTTAGGTGAATTGGCCATGCTAAATTGCCCATTAGAATCCAAAGATGTGCAGGTTAGGTGAATTGGCCATGGTAAATTGCCCCTTAGTGTCAGGGGGACTAGCTCGGGTAAATATGTGCTGTTATGGGGATAGGGCCTGGGTGGGATTGTGGTCGGTGCAGACTCGATGGGCCGAATGGCCTCCTTCTGCACTGTATGATTCTGTGATTAGAATATATGACAGACAACTTCCAGAGCGCAAGGAATACGGAGCCAGATTTTTTTTCAAAATCAGGAGATTTATAGTCATTCGAGGATGGTAATATGAATGTGAAAAACAGTCAATAATGCTTCTATTTTGTTACTTGCCAAATGAAGCTGGCTGGATACGGTGATTGATTTAAGGGTTCAGACAGAAATTCATTCGTTTTGTATCTGCACCTGTGACCCTCAAGCGAATCACCAAGAAAACCATTATCGAGCAATGGCATTCAAATGGAATAACCTTATTGCCAGGAACAACTGTACTATTAGCGAGAAATTCTGGGAATCATTCATGGCATCACTCTCCCCCCTGCCCAACATTGGACCTGATTTGTTAGCTTGTCCAACATCCAGTCCTGGATGAGCAGAAATTTCCTCCAAGTAAATATTGGGAAGATTATTGGCCGGGATATTCTGGCCACTATCTTCAATCCCCATTACAAACTCCATTCCCGAGCCATCAATTCCATTCCTCTCCCCCCACCACCCCCCACCCACCACTCTCGAAGGCTCAAGCACACTGTTTGCAACCTCAGCATCCTAGTCAGCCTCCAGCTGAGCTTTCAATCCTACCCCTGTACTCCTGGGGCGGTGATTTTATGAGAAAAATTCTAAGTGTCCGTCCAGTGTGAAAACAGGAGAGTTTCAGATCCGTTTTTTGGGTGAGTCTTTACTCCCAATCTTATGCACTTAGTGCATGACAAAATGGGCTGGACTGTTTATAGCTACTCGAGACAGTGGGCGGGGCTTAATTCACCAGCCAGCTTGAGGAGCTATTGCGCATGTGCAGACCTTTGTGTCTGCACATGCGCTATTGCAACAGCAGAGGCCTGACAGAGAGAGAGAGAGATCTGTCAGGCCTCAACTGTTGCAGCCAGCCTCAACCCAGCCTCCCACCCACTATCACGGGGGCCCGCGGCCGATCGTGAGCCCTGTACAGTTCAGAAATATCACCCCACCGCCACCCCGACTGATCATGCCACCCCCCGCCCCCCCACCAATCACCTGCAGAACAGCGGTGGGTCCCCTCTTGTCGGCCCCACCCCATGCAGGCCCCACAGTGTCATGGTGCCCGGTGGGCATTGCCAAGGTGCCAGGCTGGCAGTGCCAGGGTCTTTTATGCTTCCCTTTGCTCCTCCATTGGCGCAGCTGTCCAAGGCCCACCTCGCTTTCCTCCTTTACGTCTCTCCTTAAAACCTACATATCTGCCTAAGATTTTGGTCAACTGTCCGAACATCTCCTCATGTGACTGGGTGTCAAGTTTTGCTGGCCAATGCTTATGTAAAGTGACATGGGATGTTTCACCAAGAGGCTATATAAATGGCAGTTGTCATTGTGATTGGGTTTTCCTGCAATGTGCCAAATGCTTACTGGCATTCTGAATTTGCCTTGGTTACTTTGCAAGCTTCAAAGCATCAGCAGCCAAGATTACTGTATTTTCACAAGATCATGTGTGCATGGTTGCCTCCAAGTTGCATGTGTGACTGAACATTTCTGTGCTCTCTCCAACCCTCTTCACTCTTCAATTAACCAGCCTGCTCTGCGCTCATCCACCTCCTCTAGGTAAGACCATACGACCATAAGAGCAGAATTAGGCCACTCGGCCCATCGAGTCTGCTCCGCTATTCAATCATGGCTGATATTTTTCTCACCCTCATTCTCCTGCCTTTTCCCCATAACCCCTGATCCCCTTATCAATCAAGAACCTATCTATCTCTGTCTTAAAGACACTCAGTGACCCGGCCTCCTCTGTGGCAAAGAGTTCCACAGATTCACCGCTCTCTGGCTGAAGAAATTCCTCCTCATCTCTGTTTTAAAGGATCGTCCCTTTAGCCTGAGGTTGTGCCCTCTGGTTCTAAGAAGACATAGTAAGAAGTTTAACAACACCAGGTTAAAGTCCAACAGGTTTATTTGGTAGCAAAAGCCACACAAGCTTTCGGAGCTCCAAGCCCCTTCTTCAGGTGAGTGGGAATTCTGTTCACAAACAGAGCATATAAAGACACAGACTCAATTTACATGAATAATGGTTGGAATGCGAATACTTACAACTAGTCAAGTCTTTAAGAAACAAAACAATATGAGTGGAGAGAGCATCAAGACAGGCTAAAAAGATGTGTATTGTCTCCAGACAAGACAGCCAGTGAAACTCTGCAGGTCCACGCAACTGTGGGGGTTACAAATAGTGTGACATGAACCCAATATCCCGGTTGAGGCCGTCCTCGTGTGTGCGGAACTTGGCTATCAGTTTCTGCTCAGCGACTCTGCGCTGTCGTGTGTCGCGAAGGCCGCCTTGGAGAACGCTTACCCGAATATCAGAGGCCGAATGCCCGTGACCGCTGAAGTGCTCCCCAACAGGAAGAGAACAGTCTTGCCTGGTGATTGTCGAGCGGTGTTCATTCATCCGTTGTCGCAGCCTCTGCATAGTTTCCCCAATGTACCATGCCCCGGGACATCCTTTCTTGCAGCGTATCAGGTAGACAACGTTGGCCGAGTTGCAAGAGTATGTACCGTGTACCTGGTGGATGGTGTTCTCACGTGAGATGATGGCATCTGTGTCGATGATCCGGCACGTCTTGCAGAGGTTGCTGTGGCAGGGTTGTGTGGTGTCTTGGTCACTGTTCTCCTGAAGGCTGGGTAGTTTGCTGCGGACAATTGTCTGTTTGAGGTTGTGCGGTTGTTTGAAGGCAAGAAGTGGGGGTGTGGGGATGGCCTTGGCGAGATGTTCGTCTTCATCAATGACATGTTGAAGGCTCCGGAGGAGATGCCGTAGCTTCTCCGCTCCGGGGAAGTACTGGACAACGAAGGGTACTCTGTCCACGTGTCCCGTGTTTGTCTTCTGAGGAGGTCGGTGTGGTTTTTCGCTGTGGCGCGTTGGAACTGTTGATGAATGAGTCGAGCGCCATATCCTGTTCTTATGAGGGCATCTTTCAGCGTCTGGAGGTGTCTGTTGCGATCCTCCTCATCCGAGCAGATCCTGTGTATACGGAGGGCTTGTCCGTAGGGGATGTCCGTAGTGAATGCAAGCAGGCTTTTTCCGCTGAGGCTAGGGGAGAAAAAAACCAGAGGGCATGGGTTAAGGGTGAAAGGAGAAAAGTTTAAAGGGAATATTAGGGGGGGCTTCTTCACGCAGAGAGTGGTGGGAGTGTGGAATGAGCTGCCGGATAAAGTGGTAAATGCTTTTAACATTTAAGAAAAACTTGGACGAGTTCATGGATGAGAGGGGTGTGGAGGGATATGGTCCAAGTGCAGGTCAGTGGGACTAGGCATAAAATGGTTCGGCACAGACAAGAAGGGCCAAAAGGCCTGTTTCTGAGGTGTAATTTTCTATGGTTCTCTGGTTCTATGGCTTCTTTAACGTGTTTAGGGTGGAAGCTGGAGAAGTGGAGCATCGTGAGGTTATCCGTGGGCTTGCGGTACAGTGAGGTGCTGAGGTGACCGTCCTTAATGGAGATGCGTGTGTCCAAGAATGCAACCGATTCCGGAGAGTAGTCTATGGTGAGTCTGATGGTGGGATGGAACTTGTTGATGTCATCATAGAGTTGTTTCAGTGATTGTTCACCATGAGTCCAAAGGAAGAAAATGTCATCGATGTATCTAGTGTATAGCATCGGTTGAAGGTCCCATGCGGTGAAGAAGTCTTGTTCGAACCTGTGCATGAAGATGTTGGCATATTGAGGTGCGAATTTGGTCCCCATGGCTGTTCCGTGTGTCTGGATGAAGAACTGGTTGTTGAAGGTGAAGATATTGTGGTCCAGGATGAAGCGGATGAGATGTAAAATTGCATCTGGAAACTGGCAGTTGTTGGCGCTGAGCACTGAGGCCGTTGCAGCAATGCCATCGTCATGGGGGATGCTGGTGTAGAGTGCCGAGACATCCATTGTGACGAGGAGCGCTCCTGGTTCAACTGCTCCATGTGTGCCGAGTTTCTGTAGGAAGTCCGTCGTGTCGCAACAAAAGCTGGGGGTTCTTTGTACAATGGGTTTCAGGATGCCCTCGACATAGCCGGAGAGGTTCTCGCACAGGGTCCCATTGCCCGATACGATGGGACGGCCGGGTGTGTTTGCCTTGTGTATCTTCGGGAGGCAGTAGAGATCTCCAACGCGGGGAGTACGTGGGATGAGAGCACGGAGGGTGCTCTGAAGGTCCGGATCAAAGGTCTTGATCAGAGTGTTGAGTTGACAGGTGTGTTCTTTGGTCGGATCTGCAGGTAACTGTCTGTAGTGTTCCTTGTTGTTTAGTTGTCGGTACACTTCTTTGCAGTAATCCGTTCTGTTCAGTATGACGATGGCCCCTCCTTTGTCTGCTGGGTTGATGACAATGTTGCGGTTGGTCTTGAGAGCGTGGATGGTGTTACGTTGTGCTTGGGTGATGTTCGGGGCTGTCTTGTGAGTGCGGCTGATGAATTTGGTGTTGACGCACCTCCTGACGGCTTGGGCATACATGTCAAGTCGAGGGCAGTGGCCTTCCGGAGGAGTCCAATTCGACTCTTTCCTCTTCGGATGCACTGCGGATCTCTCTGTCGGCTGTTCCGGTTCATTAGCTGTCTCATTGTGTTCGTTGTTGGCCTCTTGAGGTTTGTGGAAGAACTCCCGCAGCCTCATTCGCCTGATGAATTCCTCCGTGTCTGCTGCGAGACTGATGGGGTCTATTTTGGTGGTGGGGCAAAAATTAAGCCCTCGGCTGAGAACTTCGATTTCATCTGGTTGAAGTGTGTAGTCGGACAAGTTGACAATGGACTTCCCTGCAGTGGTACTGTTTTCTACTGTGGTACCGGGGGAGGCTTGGTTGCTGCTGGTGGTGATGCCGAGTTTCTCAAGTTTCCTGTTCTTGGTGTGCATGTAGATGGTGTAGTTCCTTTGTCTCGTCTGCTTGGCAGAGTTTCGCAGCTGGTCTGCATCCTGAGTGCAAGTTGAGAATATGGATTCTATCTTGGTTTCCAGGCTGCGGCGTTTGCTGTAGAGTTGGTGTCTGAGGTATTTGAGGAGGGTGAGAGAGGTGCGACGGCAAAGTCTCTCAGCGTAGTCTGTGTTATAGGTTGACTTGAGTGGGTTCGTGATCCGTAGTCCTTTCGGTATTTTGTCTGCTTTCTTGCATCTTTGTAGAAACTTGATGTCTGTGTCGATATGCGCGATCTTCTTGGAGATCCTCTCCACTTGGAGCCGGCAGTTTGCGGTGTCGATGGTAGTCATGATGTGGAGATGCCGGCGTTGGACTGGGGTAAACACAGTAAGAAGTTTAACAACACCAGGTTAAAGTCCAACAGGTTTATTTGGTAGCAAAAGCCACACAAGCTTTCGGAGCTGCAAGCCCCTTCTTCAGGTGAGTGGGAATTCTGTTCACAAACAGAACTTATAAAGACACAGACTCAATTTACATGAATAATGGTTGGAATGCGAATACTTACAACGAATCCAGTCTTTAAGAAACAGAACAATGTGAGTGGAGAGAGCATCAAGACAGGCTAAAAAGATGTGTATTGTCTCCAGACAAGACAGCCAGTGAAACTCTGCAGGTCCACGCAACTGTGGGGGTTACAAATAGTGTGACATGAACCCAATATCCCGGTTGAGGCCGTCCTCGTGTGTGCGGAACTTGGCTATCAGTTTCTGCTCAGCGACTCTGCGCTGTCGTGTGTCGCGAAGGCCGCCTTGGAGAACGCTTACCCGAATATCAGAGGCCGAATGCCCGTGACCGCTGAAGTGCTCCCCAACAGGAAGAGAACAGTCTTGCCTGGTGATTGTCGAGCGGTGTTCATTCATCCGTTGTCGCAGCGTCTGCATAGTTTCCCCAATGTACCATGCCTCGGGACATCCTTTCTTGCAGCATATCAGGTAGACAACGTTGGCCGAGTTGCAAGAGTATGTACCGTGTACCTGGTGGATGGTGTTCTCACGTGAGATGATGGCATCTGTGTCGATGATCCGGCACGTCTTGCAGAGGTTGCTGTGGCAGGGTTGTGTGGTGTCATGGTCACTGTTCTCCTGAAGGCTGGGTAGTTTTCTGCAGACAATGGTCTGTTTGAGGTTGTGCGGTTGTTTGAAGGCAAGAAGTGGGGGTGTGGGGATGGCCTTGGCGAGATGTTCGTCTTCATCAATGACATGTTGAAGGCTCCGGAGGAGCCTGTCTTGATGCTCTCTCCACTCACATTGTTTTGTTTCTTAAAGACTTGATTAGTTGTAAGTATTCGCATTCCAACCATTATTCATGTAAATTGAGTTTGTGTCTTTATATGCTCTGTTTGTGAACAGAATTCCCACTCACCTGAAGAAGGGGCTTAGAGCTCCGAAAGCTTGTGTGGCTTTTGCTACCAAATAAACCTGTTGGACTTTAACCTGGTGTTGTTAAACTTCTTACTGTGTTTACCCCAGTCCAACGCCGGCATCTCCACATCATGACTAAGAAGACATCTCAGTTAAACATTTTCTATGTGCCTTTTGCAAGTCCAACCAACAACTCCAACCTCACCTGTCTTCCTTTAGTCCTTCATCTCGCGACATTCCTGCCTCTCACGACCTCCTCTCATTGTCCATCCTCGATGTGTGATGAGACTTCCTCGATGATACCGAATGTCTTCACCCTTTTAACGAACTCCCTCGAAGGCTGCTCCCTCTTTGCACCCACCTACCTCCGCTCAACCACGTTCCTTGTATGGCGGCACGGTGGCACAGTGGTTAGCACTGCTGCCTCATAGCGCCAGGGACCCGGGTTCGATTCCCGGCCTCCGGTCACTGTCTGGGTGGAGTTTGCACATTCTCCCCGTGCCTGCGTGGGTTTCTTCCGGGTGCCCCGATTTCCTCACACAGTCCAAAGATGTGCAGGTTAGGTGGATTGGCCATGCTAAATTGCCCCTTAGTGTCTAAAGATGTGCAAGTTAGGTGGATTGGCCATGCTAAATTGCCCCTTAGTGTCCAAAGATGTGCAGGTTTGGTGGATTGGCCATGCTAAATTGCCCCTTAGTGTCCAAACGATGTGCGAGTTAGATGGATTGGCCATGCTAAATTGCCCCTTAGTGTCCAAACGATGTGCGAGTTAGATGGATTGGCCATGCTAAATTGCCCCTTAGAGTCCAAAGATGTGCAGGTTAGGTGGATTGGCCATGCTAAATTGCCCCTTAGTGTCAGGGGGACGAGCTAGGGTAAATGCATGGGGTTATGGGGATAGGGCCTGGGTGGGATTGTGGTCGGAGTAGACTCGATGGGCCGAATGGCCTCCTTCTGCACTGTCGGGATTCTGCAAACCGATTTGGATATTATTACATTTTTGGAAAGCTCTCCCTTCTTTCTGTGGATCTTGGGTTCATGTCAGACGAAATGTAATCCCTACCATTTGACCTGGGCTTGCAAAATCCTACAAACTGTCCTGGCTTGAGACAATTCACACCTCTTTAACCTGTGATTATCCCTCTCTCCACTCACACTGTCTGTAAAGACTTGACTATCTGTAAAGACTCACATTCCAACCATTATCTTGCAATTGTGTCTCTGTCTAGAAATGCCGTGTTTGTGAACCTACCTCTCCACTCACCTGGTGAAGGAGCAGCGCTCCGAAAGCTCGTGATTCCAAATAAACCTGTTGGACTTTAACCTGGTGTTGTGAGACTTCTTCCAGTGCCCACCCCAATCCAACGCTGGCATCTCCACATCATAGTTCGTTCTGTTGCCCGTAGGTTCCCGTTGATACAAAATGGGCAGGGATTCTGCAAGGACAATGTCTGCCCAGAATTCTGGTCTTCATCCCCATTCTCACCATTCAGGAGAACGCAGTGAAAGTTGGGGTTCATAGAACCCCTACTGTGCAGCAGGAGGCCATTCAGCCCATCGAGTCTGCACTGACCACAATCCCAACTAGGCCCTCTCCCCATAACCCCACACATTTAACCTGCTCATCCCCCTGATGCTAGGGGCAATTTAGCATGGCCATTCCACCTAACCTTCACATCTTTGGGCACTAAGGGGCAATTTAGCATGGCCAATCCACCTAACATGCACATCTTTGGACACTAAGCGGCAATTTAGCATGGCCAATCCACCTAACTTGCACATCTTTGGACACTAAGGGGCAATTTAGCATGGCCAATCCACCTAACCCGCACATCTTTGAACACTAAGGGGCAATTTAGCATGGCCAATCCACCGAACTTGCACATCTTTGGACACTAAGGGGCAATTTAGCATGGCCAATCCACCTAACCTTCACATCTTTGGACACTAAGGGGCAATTTAGCATGGCCAATCCACCTAACCTGCACATCTTTGGACTGTGGGAGGAAACCGGAGCACCCGGAGGAAACCCACGCAGACACGGGGAGAATGTGCAAATTCCACAAAGACAGTGACCCGAGGCCAGACTTGAACCCGAGTCCCTGGCGCTGTGAGGCGGCAGTGCTAACCACTGTGCCACCGTGCCGGGTTGATGCCTCAGTCTGGACAGTTGGGGGACACATTCTCCTGGTGCCACACTGCCCGATTGTCTCTCAGCCTCATTCTTTCTCCCTTTCTGTTCCAATCTCTGTGACTGTCGCACAAGTTGTGTTTCTGTCGCATCTGCAACGCTTCTCACTTGGTCTCTCTCTCTCTTGCACTTTGACGCCTCACATTTTCTTCAATGTTTCTGACTCATTACCCTTTGAGTTTGTTTCTTTTTCCTTTCGGCACTTAGGCTCAAAACGACTGATGGTAAGTTTTAGCGGACACTCTCAACTTATTTATAACAGATGGTTGAGTGCTTCAACTGAAATAGTGAGAGAGGAATGTCAGAGAATTAAATTGTGTGCAATCCACAGCACAGAAACAGACTTTTCAGCCCAACTGGTCCACGCCAATAACTCTACTTCTCCTGAGCCTTCTCACACCCCTCTTCATCCAACCCAAGCAGCATTCCATTCCCCCGCCCCTTGTGTTTACCTAACTTCCTCTTAAATACATCCACACTATTCACCTCAAAGCCACCCCCACATAGAATCACGGAATCCCTCCAGGGCAGAAGGAGGCCATTCAGCCCATCGAGCCTGCACCGACAACAATCCCACCCAGGCCGTATCCCCGTAATCCCACGTATTTACCCTACTAATCCCCCTAACACTAAGGGGCAATTTAGCATGGCCAATTCACCTAACCCACACATCTTTGGACACTAAGGGGCAACTTAGCATGGCCAATCCAACTAACCTACATATCTTTGAACACTAAGGAACAATTTAGCAGGGCCAATCCACCTAACCAGCACATCTTTGGACACTAAGGGACAATTTAGCATGGCCAATCCACCTAACCTGCACATCTTTGGACACTAAAGGGCAATTTAGCATAGCCAATCCACCTAACCTGCCCATCTTTGGACACTAAGGGGCAATTTAGCATGGCCAATCCACCTAACCTGCCCATCTTTGGACACTAAGGGGCAATTCTGCAAGGCCAATCCCCCTAACCTACACACCTTTTGTACACTAAGGGGCAATTTAGCATGGCCAATCCACCTATCCTACACATCTTTGGACACTAAGGGGCAATTTAGCATGGCCAATCCACCTAACCTGCACATCTTTGGACAATAAGGGGCAATTTAGCATGGCCAATCCACCTAACCAGCACATCTTTGGACACTAAGGGACAATTTAGCATGGTCGATCCACCTAACCTGCACATCTTTGGACACTAAGAGACAATTTAGCATGGCCAATCCACCTAGCCTGCAGATCTTTGGACACTAAGGGGCAATTTAGCATGGCCAATCCACCTAACCCGCACGTCTTTGGACACTATGGGGCAATTTAGCATGGCCAATCCCCCTAACCTACACATCTTTTGTACACGAAGGGACAATTTAGCATGGCCAATCCACCTAACCTACACATCCTTGGACACTAAGGGGCAATTTAGCATGGCCAATCCACCTAACCTACATATCTTTGGAGTGTGGGAGGAAACCGGAGCACCCGGAGGAAACACACGCAGACACGGGGAGAATGTGCAGACTCCACACAGATGGTGACCCAAGCGGGGAATTGAACCCGGATCCCTGGCGCTGTGACGCAGCAGTGCTAACCACTGTGCCACCGTGTTCCACGGTAGCATGTCCCACATTCAAAACTTTCTCTGCAAAAAGAGGTTTCTCTTTAATTCCCTACTGAATTTATGAGTGACTATCTTAACGCCGGCTTTTACCCAGCAAATGACAACATTTACATCTCCCCTCTCGAACCGTTTCATAATTTTAGCACCTTCATCAGGTTGCACCTCAGTCTTCTCTTTTTCTTATGAGACTTCTCGGCTGTCCAGCCCTTCCTGATGGATGTGTCCTCTCAGTTTTGGTACCAGCCTCGTAAATCACCTCTTGCAAATTCTCTAATGTCTTTTGGCAATGCAGAAAGCAGAACTGCTCACAGCACTCCAGGTATGTCCTGTACAGGCTGAGAATAACTTCCCTCCTTTTGGGATTCTAGATAGGTTATAGTCATCCTCACCCATGGTTGAATTGAATGACAGAACAGATTGGAGTGACTGAATGGCCTCCTCCTGTTCCTGAGTTTAGAGGCAGGGTGGTAGCACATTAAGGCCCTGATTTTACCGGTACGGCATTCCCCGTTGGCCTTGGGCACGATCTTACGAGACTTGTGCGTCCGTGCTGGTAAAATCAAGGCCTAAGTGTTTCCCAGCTACTGTTGGCCAGGATAATTTTTCGCCTTATTCTCTTGGATTTTGTGCAGCTTTGACCTTTTGAATTTGTGGCACAGCTTTTCCCTCTTTGAGAGTCCAGTCACAATCGTCAGAGGCACCCAGCGTGTGTGCATCGAGCGGGCGCGGAGGCTGGGAAAAGATCGGGATTTTCCACTCCCGTCGTGGCCTCTTTTGCGGTGGCGGCTCGCTGTGGGATCTTCCAGTCCCGCCGATGTCGATGTCATTTTGCGTGGATCGAACATCCCGGAAGCCGCCACGGGGGGAGGGGGTGGCGGGGGGGGGGGGGGGGGGAGGGGCGGGTCACCTTCGACGGGACAGGAATATCCAGACGATGGGAAGGGCTGGAAAACCCAGCCGCACACGTGTGTTCTACGTGGCAGGAGGGGGGCGGGCGCAGTGCAGGGAGCACAGGCATGATGGGAAAAGCAGGCAAAAAGCCCAGATGGAGGAGGATTGATGAGCTTAATGGCTTTCTGTTACTCTTGAAGCGACTGTTCTTACATGCCGGGTTTGAGTGGAACGGTGAGTGTTTAACTGTCTAATCTTGCAAGTTTACGGCGGTTTTCCTTCAAACGTTGCTTCCAGGACATTATCAACATAAAACGTAATTCCAACTATTAGAATTGAATTAAAAGCAAATTACTGCGGATGCTGGAATCTGAAACCAAAACAGAAAATGCTGGAAAACTCTCAGCAGGTCTGACAGCATCTGTGGGGAGAGAATAGAGCCAACATTTCGAGTCTGGATGACCCTTTGTCAGAGCTGAATTAGAATTTAATTGCCGTTTATCTGACAAGAAAGAATGTGCAAGGGTTATGGGGAGAAGGCGAGGGAGTGGCACAGATATTGACGGGCTGAATGGCCTCCGGCTGTGCTGTATCCATTCGGTGGGTTCATTGGGTTGCATTTGTTAATATGTGCAAGTTTCCTGACTGCTAACTTTCTCCTCTGTGTTTAGGTGATGCCCCATATTGCACCCCGGAACAGTATAAAGAGTGCGCTGACCCAGCCCTAGGTAAGGACCTTCTTGTGTTTTATTAAGCTATTTCCAAGCTCACCGGAGCGGTTGGTATTAGGTTATTTGCCGGGTTCCTTTGCCTAACTGAACCAGAGATACTCTGGCGAAGAAAGCAAGTTTCCCTTGAAAATCGGGCAGAAAGGAAGGAGTTTTAAACCACGTGCTGGTGGCCAAATGCTCAGCCGCGCAGTTCCTTTCTTTTTGAGCTCTCAGTAACTAATCTTGGTCTGAGGGTACCCAGGTTGGCATTTGTTGAGGAGCTGGGAGCGCCACTTGGGCGTGAGCTGCGCGCGTCACTCGTACTGGCACCCGCAACCCAGCAGACAATAAGAAGCAGCAGCAAAAACCGGCTGCGTGTCGGAAAAAAAGAATGTTAGACACATTCAACAGATTCCGTCAGGGGGAAAAGACAGCCTCGTGTTTCAGTCAGGGGAGCACTGGGAATGGTCGAAAAGTTCCGACCTGAACACCAACCCATTCTTCTCCTTGGGCTGCCAACCAAGCTGCTGCTTTTCTTTTGCTGAGGGGACACATGTTAAAAAAGTGGGGTGGGAGGTTTAGGGGGGATGTGAGGAAAAACTTTTTTACCCAGAGGGTGGTGAGGGTGTGGAATGCGCTGCCTGGGAGGGTGGTGGAGGCGGGATGCCTCACATCCTTTAAAAAGTACCTGGATGAGTACTTGGCACGTCAGAACATTCAAGGCTGGTAAGTGGGATGAGGTGGGTAGGGTCAGGGCCTTTCATGCATTGGTGCGGATTCGATGGGCCGATGGGGCCTCTTCTGCACCGTGGTATTCTGTGATTCTGATACCTCAAGGCCTGGTTAATCTGGTTGATATTTTTAGTCAATAAAATGTTGCTCTGTGGGCCTATTCATGTTTTAGTCCCCAGCGATGTGCTTGAGAGTGAGTTGGTGACAGGGGAGCTAACCTTCAAACGCGAACGGTGAGAAATCTTGAATAACTTCAGTCAGAATTTGACTTGCAATTGGGAGGAGGATGCTAACTTGCTGCAAGTTGACATTTCGCCATGGGGTGTTTGGGGACCAGTTACAATGCTAAAGGCCTTGGTCAAATCCAGATACTTGGCTAATTAAAACTCTTGAGCTTCAGCGTCGAATGGCATGCTATGGTTTGACTGCCCTGGCCCACAATGAATGTTCAAATCGCTGATGTCCTTAGGGCTGCCAACTCTGCTTGCATGTAATCCTGGAGGTTTCATCACGTGACCTTTCCATCTCCAGCTGCCCCACCCCCACACTTCCGCCATTGGTCATGTGACACCTCCACCCTCACAACTCTTTGCCTTCCCAAACCAATTAGAAAGCATTACCTGATTAGAATCCCTACAGTGCAGAAAGAGGCCATTTTGCCCATCGAGTCTGCACTGACCACCCAGGCCCGATCCTGCAACCCCTGCTAGTCCCCCTGACGGGAAGGGGCAATTTAGCATGGCCAGTCCACCTAACCTACACATCTTTGGACACTAAGGGACAATTTAGCATGGCCAATCCACCTAACCTACACATCTTTGGACACTAAGGGACAATTTAGCATGGCCAGTCCACCTAACCTACACATCTTTGGACACTAAGGGACAATTTAGCATGGCCAATCCACCTAACCTACACATCTTTGGACACTAAGGGACAATTTAGCATGGCCAATCCACCTAACCCACAGATCTTTGGACACTAAGGGGCAATTTAACATGGCCAATCCACCTAACCTGCACATCTTTGGACACTAAGGGGCAATTTAGCATGGCCAATCCACCTAACTTGCACACCTTTGGACACTAAGGGGCAATTTAGCATGGCCAATCCACCTAACCTGCACATCTTTGGACACTAAGGGGCAATTTAGCATGGCCAATCCACCTGACCTGCACATAAGGGGCAATTTAGCATGGCCAATCCACCTAACCTACACATCTTTGGACACTAAGGGACAATTTAGCATGGCCAGTCCACCTAACCTACACATCTTTGGACACTAAGGGACAATTTAGCATGGCCAATCCACCTAACCTACACATCTTTGGACACTAAGGGACAATTTAGCATGGCCAATCCACCTAACCCACAGATCTTTGGACACTAAGGGGCAATTTAGCATGGCCAATCCACCTAACCTGCACATCTTTGGACACTAAGGGACAATTTAGCATGGCCAATCCACCTAACCCACACATCTTTGGACACTAAGAGGCAATTTAGCATGGCCAATCCACCTAACCTGCACATCTTTGGACACTAAGGTGCAATTTAGCATGGCCAATCCACCTGACCTGCACATAAGGGGCAGTTTAGCATGGCCAATTCACCTAACCCGCACATCTTTGGACACTAAGAGGCAATTTAGCATGGCCAATCCACCTAACCTACACATCTTTCGGACTGTGGGAGGAAACCAGAGCACCCGGAGGAAACCCACGCAGACACGGGGAGAACGTGCAAACTCTACACAGACAGTGACCCAAGCCGGGAATCGAACCCGGGTCCCTGGCGCTGCGAGGCAGCAGTGCTAACCACTGTGCCACCGTGCTACCCCATGATTCATAACCATCAGTCTCATCCTGCCACCAATATTTCTTATCTTCAGTGAACAAAAGAACATTTTTAAAAAACGTTTTTTTTGAGGATTTGTCTCCCAAATGTTGTTCGCAGACCCGGAGATGAATCTGTAATTCCAGGTGACAATCAGGGAAAAACAAGATGTCCTCCCATTAATATCAATAGTCTTCCAGTAACCTAGTCGCTTTGGACTGGATTAGGCCAAGATGGTTTCGCCTCAATCCAATACTGTTGACCAATCTTGTGCAAAATAAAATGGACTGGCCCTCACATGGCTGGGTGGCTGCAGAGAACGCCTTTTTCCCACAAGCCTTTGGAACAGCGTGACACCTCCCACGGTCGGGCGACCCGTCACATCATGGCGGCTGCGCGATGGGGCAAAAGAACCTCAGGGTGACTGACTCATGGCTCCCAGGCCGGCCTGCCCACCATGCCCATGCACCCTGGCGCTTTGCCTCTCCATCTCCGGGTATCTTGGAAACATGCTGCCAACTGGGCTTGCCAAACCCGTGCAACGCAAATCTGCCAACCACGACAGCACAAGAATTCACAGTCCACCTCGTCCCTCACTTGTTCGTTTGACTTTGTGTTTTCCGTTGAGAAATTTGTGGAACTTCCGCTGTTTTATTTCTTTTGCATGATAAAAATGCAGTAGCCCCCCCCCCCCCCCCGCTGCCCCTCTTTTGCCACCCACCCGCCATCCACAGCTCACAGTTTCAAGGCAAGAAAGGTTGGTTCAAAGCTCTGTACCATGTTGTCTCGAATGCTGTACTGACTTGTTTCTCTTGTTCCTCGTCATAAGGTCAGGCGGGACACGGAGCCTTCACCAGGTGCCAGTGCTGCCGAAGCACCTGTGCTGGAGTGTGGTGCCCAAGCCAAAGGTGCCCCCCTCGGTTTGGGCAGGGGACGGGGCACCCGACGTGCCAAAGAGTGCCGCGTGACCTTTCCATGTAATGGCAAGCGGGGGGGCGGGCGGGGGGGTAGGGAGTGAAGGAGTTCAGCTGGCATCGAGGGGTCTGTCATTTTGCTGGGTAGATGCATGCCATGCTGGCCACGCACCTTGGCAAGGGTCAACAATGTGAATCTGTCAGACCGAGCTGCTGGGTTCAAGGTTCCTGCAGGTGAAAACTGGCAGCCCAAGAGATCGCCAGTGACGCTAGCATTGATGAAGGTGCAACTCTGATCCACAAGAGGCTCTTGGGTACGACATGACCAAAGGCGGAGGGAAGATGACCAATGCAGGTAATTTCCATAGTGGTTTCGGTGTTAGTTATCGCAGTGTCATGACCCCCTTGCAAATTGAACTCTGTTCCATGCCCGCAGGTCGTGCCAACACGCCTCCCGCTGGCAAAACAAGCTTGGAAACTCCACCCTTTGCAAAGCCGGGTGGCACGGTTCGCCCTGACGCCAGCTTTGGGTGGGGGGGGGGAATTGGACCGCCGAGTTAAACACAAGCACGTGCGATAAATGGCGCAGCCACAGGACGCACGCTGCAGAGAACAGAGAAGGTGGCGTGAGGGGCCGCAGTCGCTGCACTCGCACGGACGGAGTGAGTCGGGCCCGCGCGCAGAGGGTGAAGACCAGGTCACAATCGGCAGCTGGTCACAAGGTGGCATCAGGCGGCCGTGAGGTGGCATCAGGTAATCTTGAGGTGGCCAGAAGGGGACCACAAGATCACCATCAGTCCAGTGGCAGCCAAAGAGATCAAGATAGAAGGCGTAAGATGTGTGGCCACTGTACATTAAGCCTACCGTCCTATTCGGTAAGTGGGGGACAATGTACAAACAGCAAGCAATGCTTCTACCTGACTGGTGCATTGCTATCCAATAGCAAATTGCTCCAGCAGTCCACCCTGTGCCATACACGGTCATGGTTTGGAGTGTGCAGTTACATGCTGAGTCGTCCCACCGTTGAGCTCCATAGTGGGTGCTTGTTCACAGTCGAGAGCATACGTTTCCTTTCCAAAGTGTGCCACCTTCCCATTTGACTTCATGTCGAGTTGTGCTCTCGGCCGGTAAGCTGGCAATGTTGGCACTGACTGCTCAGTGAGACGTCGTGTGGAGATGCCGGCGTTGGACTGGGGTGGGCACAGTAAGAAGTCTCACAACACCAGGTTAAAGTCCAACAGGTTTATTTGGAATCACGAGCTTTCGGAGTGCTGCTCCTTCCTCGGGTGAGTCCTCACTCACCTGATGAAGGAGCAGCGCTCCGAACGCCCGTGATTCCAAATAAACCTGTTGGACTTTAACCTGGTGTTGTGAGACTTCTTACAGTGAGACATTGTGAGCTCAAAGCATTGCGCCACACACACCAAGCAGATACCGTTACCCGTCTATGCTATGTCTCGGGCCATCATTAGTGCCTTCCTACAGCCTCATCCAATCCCGGGGGGTCGCTGGTCCTGTCACCTTTCTCACTTCCTGTCGCTGTCTGTCAGTCACCATGTGCCACACAAACAAGGGCGCACCGACCTCGGCAGGGAACAAGGTGCAGACTGCGCCCTCCTCGACGCCAACTGGATCAGTCATCGCAATTCTTTTCAATGGGGTTGCCACGTTCCCGGAAACAAGTCACCTCGCGTCACGGGTACATGTGCTGTATTTCCCGACACCAAAATCTGCTAACGGCCAGCAGTGTTTGAAAGAAAAAAATGATATGTGACGCTTAAAAATGAATGACATTGAAATAAATTGCGAACGATAGCAGCACAGCAGCTGGAAGAGGACATGCAGTAGCAAGGCACACTGATGGAGCAATAATTGACAGTAGAATAACAGGGCGGTGTAATGCAGCCACAGCATGCCTTGCCGCAGGGAGATGCAGTGCAAAAGTGGCATGGTAAAATGCTGCAGTTGGTTTGGTGCGGTGCAGCAATAATGCAGCAATAAAGCAGCTGCACGGATCATTCCAAAAGCAGCATTGCAATGATAAAATGTGGCCCAAGCAGGAGCACAAACCACAATACAATGGCAAGGCACGATGCTATCTGAGCAGGGTGAAATGTTGCGTCAATATGGGCGACACAGCCGCAGCAAGGTGCAATGCACCGACAAAATATAGTTCAGCAATGAGGAGTAATGCAGCCGGACACGGTGCAATACACTTGGACCAACACGATCCAATGCAGTAACAGGAAGCTACAGTGCAATGATAGCAAGGCAGGTTGCAGCAAAAAATGCAGTGCAGCAGCAAGGTATAATGCAACAGTGCAATGCAACAGCAATAGCAAGGTACATAGCAACAACAACAAAGAGCAATGCAGCAACAACAATGCACAATGCAGTAGGAGCAAGGTGCGGCATAGGAGCAATGCAAGCAATAAGGTGCAATAAAGCAGCACAAAGTACAGTGCAACAGCAATAGGGATATTGTTGCAGGAGGGTGCAATACAGCAGCAAAATATTGCACAGATACAGGACAGCAGCAATGCATTTAATGCAGCAGCAACAGGCTGTGATGTACACAGTACAGCAGCAACACGGTGCCATGCAAAAGTACAATGCAAAAGCAGCAAGCTGCAAAACAGCAGCAGTGAGTGAGCTGCAATGTACCAAATAGCTGCAGCAATGTGCAATGTCGCAGCATATCGCAACAAGGCAGAATGCAGCAGCGAGACGCAATACAACATCAATGAGCGGCCATGCCACAGCAGCCAAGTGTAATGCACCAGTTGTAAGTTGCAACACTGTCATCAGGTACAATGCAGTAGAAAATGCAATGCAGTCACAACAAGGTGCAATGCCGTTGCAGCAAGATGTAAGACAGTAACAAGGTACAAAATGTACCAAAGTTTGCAGCAACAGAATGCAATATCATCACAAAGTATAATGCACCATTCACAAGATTCATGACTGCAAAAATACAGTGCAATGCAGCAGCAAAGTAGAATGTAATCACATATTGGAAAGCAGCAATTAATATAATAGCGCCACTGCAAACTGCAACATAATGCAATAATTACAGCGCAGCAACACAGTGCAATGCTATAGCAGCGAGGTACAATGTAGCAACAAGGTACACTGCAGCAGCAACAAGGTACAATGCAGCAACAAGGTACAATGCAGTAGCAACAAGGTACAATGCAACAGGGGAAGGTACAATGCAGCAGCAAGGTACAATGCAGCAGCAAGGTACAATGCAGCAACAAGGCACAATGCAGCAACAAGGTACAATGCAACAGGGGAAAGGTACAATGCAGTAGCAACAAGGTACAATGCAGCAGCAAGGTACAATGCAGCAACAAGGTACAATGCAACAGGGGAAAGGTACAATGCAGTAGCAACAAGGTACAATGCAACAGCAAGATACAATGCAGCAACAAGATACAATGCAGCAGCAAGGTACAATGCAGCAACAAGGTGCAATGCAGCAGCAGCAAGGTACAATGCAGCAGCAAGGTACAATGCACAACAAGGTGCAATGCAGCAGGAGAAAGGTGCAATGCAGCAGCAACAAGGTACAATGCAGCAGCAAGGTACAATGCAGCAGCAAGGTACAATGCAACAGGAGAAAGGTACAATGCAGCAGCAACAAGGCACAATGCAGCAACAAGGTGCAATGCAACAGGAGAAAGGTACAATGCAGTAGCAACAAGGTACAATGCAGAAGCAAGGTGCAATGCAGCAACAAGGTGCAATGCAACAGGAGAAAGGTGCAATGCAGCAGCAAGGTACAATGCCACAACAAGGTGCAAAGCAACAGGAGAAAGGTGCAATGCAGCAGCAACAAGGTACAATGCAGCAGCTAGGTACAATGCAGCAGCAAGGTACAATGCAGCAGGAGAAAGGTACAATGCAGCTGTGGCAATGTACCATGAAGCAGCAAGTTGCAACAGAGCACGATTAAATGCCCCAGCAGCAAGGGACATGAGTGCAGTTCAAGGTGCAAAACAAGGGCAAAGTTCCTGAGTCACTGGGAATGACAAAACAACAGCTGCAATGTACAACACAGCAGTGCAGTGGCAGCAAAACAGTAGCAAGAAGATACACAGCCTCAGGATGACGAAGCACAGCAGCAGCAAGCTACAATGCCCAGAACTTCTTTTCAAACACACCAGTAATCAATACAGATTGCACAGTAGAGATAAACTGCAGGTTTTTAAAGTTCAATGGAATGTTTGCCTAAAATTGTCATTGTATCTGCAAATACACAAGCAAGATGCTGAAAGCTGGCCCATCAATGTGACCCCCCTCTTTGTTTCGGATCCAACCATTTACTTGTGATCTGGATTGAGTTTCTTCATTCTCTTTTCCTTTCTCTTTCATTGCTCCTTCTCAACACATCCGTAAGGGCACCCACAGCGTCTGGAGAGACCTGGACCTCAAAGGGTAAAGAGTAGCCTGCACGGAGCTTGATAGAAGGGTCAAAGGAGCCACTTTCCAGGAAGGATGTAGACAGTGCACTACTCTGACCAGATGTGTGGAAAAAGTGGCAGCATTCATCCAGAGTGCTACAACGATTCTACAACTCCAAAGATGTGCAGGTTAGGTGGATTGGCCATGTTAAATTGACCCTTAGTGTCCAAAGATGTGTAGATTAGGTGGATTGGACATGCTAAATTGATCCTTAGTGTCCAAAGATGTGTAGGCTCGAGGGATTGGCCATGCTAAATTGTCTCTTAGTTTCCAAAGATGTGCAGGTTAGGTGGATTGGCCATGCTAAATTGCCCCTTAGTGTCCAAAGATGTGTAGGTTAGGTGGATTGGCCATGCTAAATTGCCCCTTAGTTTCCAAAGATGTGTAGGGTAGGTAGGTTGGCTATGCTAAATTGCCCCTTAGTGTCCAAAGATGTGCAGGTTAGGGGGATTAGCCATGCTAAGTTGTCCCTTAGTGTCCAAATACGTGTAGGTTAGATGGATTAGCCATGCTAAATTGTCTCTTAGTTTCCAAAGATGTGTAGGTTAGGTGGATTGTCCATGCTAAATTGCCCCTTAGTGTCCAAAGATGTGTAGGCTAGAGGGATTGGCCATGCTAAGTTGTCCCTTAGTGTCCAAATACGTGTAGGTTAGATGGGTTAGCCATGCTAAATTGCCTCTTAGTATCCAAAGATGTGTAGGTTAGGTTGATTGGCCATGCTAAATTGCCCCTTAGTGTCCCAGGATGCTTAGGTTAGAGGGAATAGCACAGGAAATATGTAGGGTGACAGGGATAGGGCCTGGGTGGGATTGTGGTTGGTGCAGACTCGACGGGCCAAACGGCCTCCTTCTGCACTGCAGGGATTCTATGACGATTGTATGAACGATCCCCTACATAGGAGGGCAAGGTGGGGGCAGAATGGTGACGTCCCTGGAGATCAGTGGCAGGACGTGCCCACGTACATTGGCCTTCTAAAACTGGGAGATACTCGAGGCATGCTTGGTCCAAATCCTCACCCTTTAAAGTGCTCCTTTGGGTTCTTGCAGGACATGTATCCAATGTGTAGGAGGCCTGCCCTCATCAGGAATGTAGCGGGCAGGGGTTGTAACTTTAAAAGAGATCATGGAACAGAAGCCAGCTTGCATTATGTCCCTTGGTCTTCATGAGGCGTTTGACCTCCTGGGACCATCAGGAAGAAGATGGAAACTGGGAGCAAATGGCTTTGACCTCCAACTCCACGATTGGCGTAAGGGTAGGTGAGAAACTCAGGGAAAAGACCTCTGTCATTTAGGAAGAGTGAGACAGCGATATCCATCCTCTGTAACGCTCTCAGCACTGAGGGATTGGGTGGCATTGTAAGGGACAGTTGACCCTGGGTATTTCTGAAGGAATGTTAGTTTAATTTAGATAAATGTGAGGCAACGCATTTTGGTAGATTGAACTTACTCAGGACTTACTCAGTAAATGGCAGGGTGTTGGGGAGAGTTACAGAACAAAGAAATCTCGGGGTAGAGGTTCGTAGCTGCTTGAAAGTGGAGTCACAGGTGGACAGAGTGGTGAAGAAGGCATTCAGCATGCTTGGTTTCATTGGTCAAAACATTGAATACAGGAGTTGGGACGTCTTGTTGAAGTTGTACAAGACATTGGTAAGGCCACACTTGGAATACTGTGTACAGTTCTGGTCACCCTATTATAGAAAGGATATTATTAAACTAGAAAGAGTGCAGAAAAGATTTACTGAGATGCTACCGGGACTTGATGGTTTGAGTTATAAGGAGAGGCTGGATAGACTGGGACTTTTTTCTCTGGAGCGTAGGAGGCTGAGGGGTATCTTATAGAGGTCTATAAAATAATGAGGGCACAGATCAGCTAGATAGTCAATATCTTTTCCCAAAGGTAGGGGAGTCTAAAACTAGAGGGCATAGGTTTAAGGTGAGTGGGGGAGCTACAAAAGGGTCCAGAGGGGCAATTTTTTCACACAGAAGGTGGTGAGTGTCTGGAACGAGCTGCCAGAGGCAGTAGTCGAGGCGGGTACAATTTTGTCTTTTAAAAAGCGTTTAGACAGTTACATGGGCAAGATGGGTATAGAGGGATATGGGCCAAACGCGGGCAATTGGGACTAGCTTAGGGGTTTAAAAAAGAGGGTGGCATGGACAAGTTGGGCCGAAGGGCCTGTTTCCATGCTGTAAACCTCGATGACTCTTCTCTTAACAGATTGTGTGCCGTAGGTAGACGCGTCTGCGAACCTCATCGCCGTGTTCACCATTTTGTCTTCATGTGCAGGGCTCTGGCTGTACATGACTCAAGTTGGGATCTCTAGATTGCTGATGGAAAACACAAGGGTGCTGTCCCTATAGTTGATTAGTATCTGTATCAGTCCCCGAATTCTGATGAATGCTAACTTCAGTCTAGATACAGTCCTGTGGGATCATACTGAGAAGGAATGAGAAGAACTCTGGTCTTTTACACTTTGCTGAGGAGTGACAATACATGTAACTTAAGTTTGTGGATGTAAGGTAGAGATCTCTGAGGTATGTGAGAGGGGAAGAAGTAGGGAGGGCTTTGGTGTACTCTAGCCTAGTACCCAACATAGGATCATAGAATCCCTACAGTACAGAAGGAGGCCATTCAGCCCATCGAGCCTGCACCGACAACAATCCCACCCAGGCCCTATCCCCGTACACCCACATGTTCACCCTGCGAATACCCCCGAAACTAGGGTCAATTTAGCATGGCCAATGCACCTAACCCGCACGTTTTTCAGATTGTGGGAGGAAACCGGAGCACCCGGAGGAAACCCATGCAGACACAGGGAGAACGTGCAAACTCCACACAGACAGTGCCCCGGGCCGGGAATCGAACCCGGTTCCCTGGCGCTGTGAGGCAGCGGTGCTAACCACTGTGCCACCGTGCCACCCCCAATTGGAGGTGAGGGAGGGAGGGGAGGCAGGGGCGTTGGAGGGTGCTGGGAGCGTGGGTCATGTCTCTCTCAAATCTCCCCGTGCAAAGGGATGGGTTGAGTTGTTGGTGAGAAGGTGGCATGGTTTGTGGTACTCGTTTGCAATGCCAATGGAACATTGCGGTGGCCAACACATTGGAAGCTATCCAATGCTGCGTCTTCCGATTGCACCTTCCAAGACTCGGAAGGCAGATTGTCCAAGTGGAACCTCTGAGTCTGGGATGATGCCGGAAGACTGAGAATGAGATTGCGTGTCCATGCACGCAGAATTGGACACGGATGTGGGAAGGCAAACCATCCTGGTTAAATCTGTGCCCACGGACCCAAGTGGAGTCTGCTGTGTGGCCATGTAGTGACCAAAAGGATCATGGCAACCCGCTCCCCCAGTTTGTGGCGGCCTATACTGCTCAGTTTGTGGGCTGTTCTTGTCTGCAGGGGGCGCAAACCGTTGCAATTGGTTGTCATCTATTGAGCAACCAGTGAGCAAGCTGATTGGGTTGGGGCGCTAGTATGAAGTAAGTGAGGTCTCTGTGGGATCAAGATGGCTCCAAGGCTCCACATGTGGCGGTGGAGGGATGAACTGGAGATAATCCGATGCCAAGATCAGGTAGGGGTGCTGTAATGTAGGCCAGAGTCGCTTCACCAACCTGCCTCACTAATAGGGTCAAGTGGGGTAGACCTCGCTTGGGTTGAGATTAATTCCCCCCAACTCCAAACAACCCTGGAACGTCAACATTCCCACTGTCCTAATTCATGATGCCCTGCTCTGTCACACTTTGCTGTCCTAACTGACCAAACCCCTATGCACCTCGAAAAGACCCATTACCCACTTGTTGCCAATCTGTCTGGGATTAGTGAAGAAGGTGGTTAGGGAGTAGAGGGCGGGATTTTATGGCCTCAGCTCGAGCGAGACCGGAAATTCCCGCCCGAGGCCAACGTTGTCCGCCCCTCGCCCGCTCCGATTCTGTGGCGGGTGGGGCCGGTAGAATTCCGGCGTATGTCTGTATTAAGTGAAGAGAAACTCAAGGATTTTTCAGTGGTTGAGTTGAGAAAATCATAAACATGGGTTTCCGCAAATCCACAATAAATCAAGGAGAAAAGTTCCCGCTCTCTCTGTCACACTCATTTCCTCCATCCCCTTCTTTTTCATTCTTTCTTGTCTCTCTCTTTCCTTATTTCTTCCGTTCTCTCATCCTCTCTTTCCTTTGTCACTTCTTCTCTTTTTGTCTCCCATTCCTCCCTGTATCGTCGCTTCTATGACACAGGTCAGAATGCAAGGAGCGCTCGCTGCCTGTGCTTTTGTTACTGATCTTTTTGTTAATGTTATTCTGTACCTCCCACATTCGGGCTAAATGCACGGACAGGCACATACAAGTGCCGCATTTCAGGCGTAGAGGGGCCGTTTGCAGCTCGTGAGATGTCAAGTGTCCCATTCGCGCTTTGACCAAGCGCTAAGCAGTGGGGTAAAAACTACAGTCTGCAGGCACGCTGTTCAAAGTGACCCAGCCAGCAAACTTTTAGATCTAAAGCAAAAAAGAAAACCGCACTGGACCGAGCAAAACAAATACTTAATAAATTGCCCGAAAACCTCTGCTGCTGGCCACCATGCCATGGCACATTCATCAATTTTACACCGGTTCACAAAATTCTGTGGCAGCCACTGTGTGCAGCAATCAGAATGATCCCATTGCAGTTCCAAGAACATAGTCAAGTGGTGACAACAGGCCGCGAGTGCGTAGACTAAGAAATGCTGCATCTGTCCGGCATTAGTGACTTTCGAGCCATCCTGTATGGAACGAAATGGTGGTGTGAATTCAAAGAGGCGGCACAGGGGAGGTCAGCTTGGCGTCACTCTCTGGACGACGCTCGAAGCTTTGCTTCTGGGAACTCCAGGCCAGTCTTTGTGTTACAGCTATAACCATTACTCGATTTCTCGTGTGCTCGCTGCCAACGCTCAGAAGCCATCTGACTGTTTCAGTGGAAACAGCAAAGATTCCCATTTCTTCCCCCACAAAAGCGAATGGAGAAAAGAATGCCTTGGCTTGTCACCACTTCAGTGTATGTGGGTCAGTCCCGATGCAGCCTTTTTGCAATGCGTTAATGTCGGTCGCTCTGCGCTCTTGGCAATGCTGCTAAAAAGTTAAAGTTTAAAGTTTACCAGTCACAAGTCGGCTTACATTAACGCTGCAATGAAGTTACTGTGAAAATCCCACACTCCGGCGCCTGTTCGGGTACACTGAGGGAGAATTTTGCACAGCCAATGCGCCTAACCAGCACATCTTTGGAGTGTGGGAGGAAACCGGAGCACCTGGAGGAAACCCACGCAGACACGGGGAGAACATGTAGACTCCACACAGACAGTGACCCAAGCCAGGTCCCTGGCGCTGTGAGGCGGGTGTGCTAACCACTGTGCCACCGTGCCACCCCCCTGCCACCGTGCTGTCCCCTGCGGATGCCCTTGAAGTCCTGATGAGGGGTGTCAGCTGCATTACCTTAACGAAGCATTGTGTTTGGCTGACTGCATTGTTACATCTCAATGATGTCAAGGACCCAAGTTAGTATAAGACTAACGTCACAACTTACCACATCAACAATGGTTTGCCAAGCAAATTTTTCTGGAGGCAATAACCCTTTGAAGGGGGATTTAAACCTGCAGTGCCAAATCCATTCCATTGCTGCTTCCCTTGCTGTTCAGTTGTTGTGTCAGTCTCTGCGCCGATCCTCATTTGCTTTGACCACTTATTTATTCACTTCCATTTATAAGAAGAAGAATTATGGGTAAATCCAGCGACACTTTACCGTTTGGGTGGGTGGGGAGTGGAGACTGTGTGAGCCAGAGTGCGAGCACAACAGATAAACATTTGCGCCAGAAGTCTGTGGTGACTCTGGTCACCCAGAATCCATTGCAGCCAAAACCAAGATGGCGGAATGCCCTTTGCTCAGCCTCCATTGCTAAACACAGGGTGCTCTGCTCAATGGTAAGAGATGAGACACAGTAACAACAAAAAAACAATTATTGCTGAAGTGTATTTGTTATCCAGCTTGCGAAATGAAGCAGTGATTGTGATGTTTCCTATGTCTACAAGTCTTGAATGAGTTATTCTTGATGTTTGCCAATTTAAGCTAAGTAGTCCCCTGAGAAGATGCACATTCTCCCCAGATGACATTGCCACAGAAAGTGGG
The DNA here is from genome assembly GCF_964213995.1 of Mustelus asterias. Classification (NCBI taxonomy): domain Eukaryota; kingdom Metazoa; phylum Chordata; class Chondrichthyes; order Carcharhiniformes; family Triakidae; genus Mustelus; species Mustelus asterias. Next base: position 8,661,804 of record NC_135834.1, on the reverse strand, counting down.
AAGATCCCAGGTTTGATTTCCAGTCTTGCCAGATTGGGCCGATCTCACTTGGGATGCTAAGATTAACCTCCAAAAGCTCATGAGCCAGCCAGAGGTTCTCCACTCCTGACTGCTGCAGAGTGACTCCGACCGGAAGGTGTGTGTATGTGTGTGAGAACTGGATTTGATGTGCCCCTTTCAACCGTGGTCACACAGTCTGCCAACACCCGTGTGGAGAATGGTGGGTCCACTTGGGCACAGTATCACATGTTGGCCAGGGTGTTGGGATTGTGCCCCAGTAAGAGTCAGCAGCTTCAGAAGAGGGGGGGGGGGCAATAAAGAACTTGTAAAGGATAAAGTTCCCACAAATTTGTAAATAAATAGTCTTGTCATTTTCTTTTAAGTGTTAGTGTTATGTTGTGTAAAAGTGGGGCAGTGCCAGTCACGTAAGCCTTATTGTGACAGTAAATCATTGCTTTTCAGGCTCATGAAGTGGAGATGCCGGCGTTGGACTGGGGTGGGCACAGGAAGAAGTCCCACAACACCAGGTTAAAGTCTGACAGGTTTATTTGGAATCACGAGCTTTCGGAGCGTCGCTCCTTCATCCACTCACCTGATGAAGGGGCAGCACTCCGAAAGCTCGTGATTCCAAATAAACCTGTCGGACTTTAACCCCATGTTGTGAGACTTCTTACCTTTTCAGGCCATGATGTTTAACAGATTGCTGTCTCTGACTCAACAAAACAATCTCCATTTTAAACACAACATTACTTTCGTGGTTAGAACAAAAGATAGTGCAGAAATATTTCAGTATGCACACAGCCAGTGTTATCTGTTTCAAAGGGGGTCTGGCTGATGCACAGGGTTAGAATATTGTCCCTCCACCTCTGATTGTTGGGCTCATTCTAGCCTCAACCGAGCAGAACTTCAGGTTCCAGCTTCCACCGTGTGGTTTACAAGACAAAATGGAGGGAGGCAGCAGAGGTAACGGTACAACTTTGCAAAGTGCCCCCAAACACAAGCGAAAGATGCAGGAATTAGCAGCCAGAGGGGAAGTCATGTTGACCTTTCGTTTCAAAGAATATTGGAGGATGGCTCCAATGGATCCAACAGTTCGTTAGGTGTCATTCTCGAGCAATCTTGGGGAACATTCTTTTTTTATTCGTTCATGGGATGTGGGATCGCTGGCTGGGCCAGTATTTATTGCCCATTCCGATTCATAGAATCCCTACAAGGCAGAAGAGGCCATTCGGCCCATCAAGTCTGCACTGACTTTCTGACAAAGTATCTTATTGAGGCCCACTGCCCTGGCAAATCCCTGTAACCCCGCACATTTCCCATGATAATCCATCTAACCCGCACATCTTTGGACACTAAGGGGCAATTCAGCATGGCCAATCCACCTAACCTGCACATCTTTGGACACTAAGGGGCAATTCAGCATGGCCAATCCACCTAACCCGCACATCTTTGGACACTAAGGGGCAATTCAGCATGGCCAATCCACCTAACCCGCACATCTTTGGACACTAAGAGACAATTTAGCATGGCCAATCCATCTAACCTGCACATCTTTGGACACTAAGGGGCAATTCACCATGGCCAATCCCCTTAACCTGCACATCTTTGGACACTAAGGGACAATTTAGCATGGCCAATCCACCTAGCCTGCACATCTTTGGACACTAAGGGACAATTTAGCATGGCTAATCCATCTAACCTGCATATCTTTGGACATTAAGGGGCAATTTAGCATGGCCAATCCACCTAGCCTGCACATCTTTGGACACTAAGGGACAATTTAGCATGGCCAATCCACCTAGCCTGCACATCTTTGGACACTAAGGGACAATTTAGCATGGCTAATCCATCTAACCTGCACATCTTTGGACACTAAGGGACAATTTAGCATGGCCAATCCACCTAACCTGCACATCTTTGGACACTAAGGGGCAATTTAGCATGGCCAATCCACCTAACCTGCACATCTTTGGAACTAAGGGGCAATTTAGCATGGCCAATCCACCTAACCTACACATCTTTGGAGTGTGGGAGGAAACCGGAGCACCCGGAGGAAACCACGCAGACACGGGGAGAACGTGCAGACTCCACACAGACAGTGACCCGAGCCGGGAATCGAACCTGGATCCCTGGAGCTGTGAGGCAGCAGTGCCAACCACTGTGCCGCCCCTTGAATTGCCCTTGAACGGCTTGCTATGCCGTTTCAGAGGGGCCGTTTCAGAGGGGCAGTTAAGAGTGAACCACATTGCTGTGCGTCTGGAGTCACATGTAGGCCAGGGCGAGTCAGGACGGCAGATTTCCTTCCCCAAAACGCATTTGTTTTATTTACGACAATCATTTCTTGGTTATCATTCGGCTTTTAATTCCAGATTTTTATTGAATTCAAAATTCGAACTGGGGTCCCCAGAGAATTACCCCGGGCCTCTGGATTACGAGTCCAGTGACAATACTACTGCAACCGCCTCCCCATATCTGGCTAAAACCTATTCTGGTCGCCAACAAAATTGCCTCCCTTGCACCTTCAGCCTTTAGTGAAGCCATTAGCCGACTAAAATGTCCGCCCAACTAATAAGTTTGCTTCAGTATCCCTGGTTGTTTTAGCTTTCCGTTAGAATGAATCTCATTTAGTCTTATCTTACCTGCATTTGGAAGCAAAGATTGCAAATATGTTTGAAGGAGGAATTATAAGCTCCTAGGAAAAGACATGAGTTGGGAAAGAGACAGGGCTGTTGGACTAACTGGCCTATTGTCTGTTCCAGGACTGAACTACAGACTATAAGACAGAAATGTGATGAATAGAATTCTAATGAATCCCTTTGAACAGGGGAAGGCAGTAAAAGAACAATGCATTAGCCCAGCGCACCATCAGCCCCCCACCCCCTCCCCAACCCCCCATTAACAGCAAGCAATACACACTTGCCAATACAATTGTGTCACTGCTATTTGAACAGAGTTCTTGGTGGAGACGGACAGTACATATTGCACATGTGAGACGCCATGCAACATGACTCGATATGGTAAGGAGTTGTCCATGGTAAAAATCCCCAGCAAGGCGTCAGCCAAATACCTGGCCAAAAAGTACAACAAATCGGAAGATTACATCGGGTGAGTAGCCTCTACTGTAACTGCTTTTCTGTGTGTGTGTGTGTGTATAGCCATGATTAAAGAGGCAATGCCTTTGTCACTGGGTTCAGCCACGCCTCACGTCAAGTGTGACGCAGTGACAGTTCCCTGACGCTCTGTGGAGTTTCATTGGATTGTTTGAGCCTGTCATTGTCCCACCTAGAAACAGATTGACACCACTAAAAGTATCCTGCCTGACTATTCCAGGGTTAAGCATTCTTCCTTTGTACTGTTGTCAACCGCTTCCTTTTTCAATGTCTGTGGTTTACCTTGATGGTGGAGTCCTTTCATGGTCCCATTCCCAGCTGACAGTTTGTGGTCAGCCCACTCGCATCATGAATTCTCCTCCCGTCCTCATCTATAACATGCTACAAGCTCTCCCTCAGTGACATGCCAGCTCTTGACAAGATCACCCGCAAGAATGGACTCCAGTTCCAAATGTTGCTTAAGCTTTACCTCTCCATGACGCTGTCCTCAACACTACAACTTTTACCGTGCTTCCTGACTGTTTGTGGTGGCTGAGACAGAACTTTGCCCAGTTAAATATTGGCTGTTTCCTGCAGATACTCTGTACACTAGTCCTCTGATGCCAATGCCATACTTGACTGATCGTAGAAACCATAGAATCCCTACAGTGCAGAAGGAGGCCATTCAGCCCATCGAGTCTGCACCGACCACAATCCCACCCAGGCTCCATCCCTGTAGTCCCACCTATTTACCCCGCTAATCCCTCTAACCTACGCATCCTGGGAGACTAGGGCAATTTAGCATGGCCAATCCACCTAACCAACACATCTTTGGATACTAAGGGGCAATTTAGCATGGCCAATCCACCTAACCTACAGATCTTTGGAGACGAAGGGACAATTTAGCATGGCCAATCCACCTAACCCGCACATCTTGGGACGCTAAGGGGCAATTTAGCATGCCAATCCATCTAACCTACACATCTTTGGACACTAAGGGGCAATTTAGCATGGCCAATCCACTTAACCTGCACATCTTCGGACACTAAGGGGCAATTTAGCATGGCCAATCCACCTAACCTGCACATCTTTGGACATTAAGGGGCAATTTAGCATGGCCAATCCACCTAACCTACACATCTTGGGACACTAAGGGGCAATTTAGCATGGCCAATCCACCTAACCCACACATCTTTGGACACTAAGGGGCAATTTACCATGGCCAATCCACCTAACCCACACATCTTTGGACACTAAGGGGCAATTTAGCATGGCCAATCCACCTAACCTGCACATCTCTGGACATAACGGGCAATTTAGCATGGCCAATCCACCTAACCGGCACACCTTTGGAGACCAAGGGGTAATTTAGCATGGCCAATCCACCTAACCAACACATCTTCCATATTACTGTCTCCGAGCACACAGATTGCAAAACTCTCAATCACGGTTACAAGCTTTTTCCCCACCTACAACGCACTCTAACCTCACATCTCAGCTCACACCCTCCATTCTTCTGAATCTTGTCCACTGCGCCCCTTCCCATTGCTCCAAACAGCGCCATTCCATGTAGTCAATATGACCCCCTCATTCTGGAATTCTCTTCCGAAACCTCTCTGCCTTCCTGTGTCAAAACACTGGTCAGAAGCAGAGCTGCTGTCGCCGCCTCCACCTTTCTCTCAATTCCTGCTGTCCACCCTCTTTATGAAACTGTGACATTAAATCAGTGGAAATTTCTGTGATCGTGCTAAATACTTGGTCAAAAGACAAGATGGTGGGTGGAGCAGGGAATGAACAAAGGCCTTGTTTCTTTTAGTGGTTTGTGACATTCATTTGGTTAAGGAACGGATAAAACAGCTGACACCGGGGTCATTTTCCATTCTTCTCCAACATTCATGAAGCGGTGTGAGTGCAAAGCAGGAAACCTATTTTCTAGACAGTGCACAGATATAGGCACTAATGAGTGACTTGTATTTAACTGTGACTGCCTGATATAAAGCCTGCTTCTGTTTGTGCTTCTTGAAAACAAGAATTTGAATGAATGTGTTAATTTGTCAGTTTGCTATCAGAGAGGGCTGTCCATGAATGTTGAAAGGCCCCCAGAAAGGTGCTGAACACTGGGCAAGACAGCAAGATTTAGGTTGAAGTGTGTGGACATTTGAACGTCCCAATACAACTTTCTCAATGGGTAGAGTGGATCTGCGAATAGCAATAGCAGAAACTGAATCCAGCATCCACTAGTTTGCACAAGAACACTTTGCATCCTTTGCATCCCAAGGCACTTCACAAAAAAAATGTGACACGTCTTAGGACAGCTACACATTTGGTTTGAAGGAGCTCCTTGAAGAGGAAGAGGCGGTCGAGATTGAGGGAGGGTGTTCCAGAGCTTAGGGCCCCCCAGGCGGCTGAAGGCAGGGCCGCCAATGGCAGAGCGACAGGAATCGGGGGGTGTACAAGAGAGCAGGATTGAGGAACGCAGGGATCACAGAGGGTCGTAGGGCTGGAGGAGGTTACGGAGGCATGTCAGGGGAGCGAGGTCATGGAGGGATTTGAAAGCAAGAGTGTTCTGTACCTCTTGTAGGATTGGGTATAGTTCTATTCAAGTGTGGTGCATGTCCTGTATAAGATGTGTATGATAGTAATATTGTCAGTTTCACTGGATCTGCACTTTACATATATTTTTATATAGTACCCACCAACAGTTAATGCAGATTTCAAGTACTCTTATAAATCATATTCCCTTTCCTTTTCTCCTCCATAACCTTTCGTTCATTTGAGATGTCAGTACTAGTTAATGTTAATACCTACAATACCAGAAATGGGCCAGAATCTTACCATCCCGCCCGCCATGGGGATCGGAGAGGGCAAGGGACGGACAATGGGAAGGTCCGTTGACCTCGGGCGGGATTTTACGGTTTTGGGATGAATGAGGCCGGATAATCCCGCCCATGGTGGACTATTATTTAAATGGTAAAAAATTGCAGCATGCTGCTGTGCAGAGGGACCTGGGTGTCCTTGTGCAAGAATCACAAGGAGTTGGTTTGCAGGTGCAGCAGGTAATTAAGAAGGCAAATGGAATTTTGTCCTTCATTGCGAGAGGGATGGAGTTTAAAAACAGCGAGGTTATGTTGCAGCTGTATAAGGTGCTGGTGAGGTCACACCTGGAGTACTGTGTACAGTTTTGGTCTCCTTACTTGAGAAAGGATATACTGGCACTGGAGGGGGTGCAGAGGAGATTCACTCGGTTGATTCCGGAGTTGAGAGGGTTGGCGTATGAGGAGAGACTGAGTAGACTGGGGCGATACTCATTGGAATTCAGAAGAATGAGGGGAGATCTTATAGAAACATATAAGATTATGAAGGGAATAGATAAGACAGAGGCAGGGAAGTTGTTTCCACTGGCAGGTGAAACTAGAACTAGGAGGCATGGCCTCAAAATAAGGGGGAGCAGATTTAGGACTGAGTTGAAGAGGAACGTCTTCACACAAAGGGTTGTGAATCTATGGAATTCCCTGCCCAGTGAAGCAGTTGATGCTACCTCATTGAATGTTTTTAAGGCAAGGATAGATAAAATTTTGAACAGTAAAGGAATTAAGGATTATGGTGAGCGGGCGGGTAAGTGGAGCTGAGTCCACGAAAAGATCAGCCATGATCTTATTGAATGGCGGAGCAGGCTCGAGGGGCCAGATGGCCTACTCCTGCTCCTAGTTCTTATGTTCTTATGGTGTCGGTCAGATCCAGAATAAACCCTCATCAATAGGGACCCTTTGTTCTCCCATTTATAAAGTTACTGCAAGACAGAGAAGGATAAAACACTCTCATTAATTGCTTCTTATTGTCCCGGATGGTGAGTGGAACATCTGCACTGGAACAAGTGATGCTATTTAATGTAAATCATACATTCAGGAATTTTTGGCCAGTGCTTTAACTCAGATTTTGACATGGTGGTGTGGGGTGGTTGCGAGGGTGCACAAAGGGCCTCCAACCTCGAGATTATCGTTGCACATCGATCAATGTGCTGTTGCCACGGTGACGTCCCCTAGCAAAGAAAAATACTATTTCTTCAGGAAAGGCGAGTTTGGGGAGATCAGTGAAAGACATCTCCTTTAACTGGACTAAAATCAAAAATGAACCAATCTACTCCAACAACAACAACAACTTATTTATATAGCACCTTTAACGTCATAAAACATCCCAAAGTGCGTTGCGGGGGTATTAGAAAGGTGACATCAAGCCACGATAGGAGATGCTAAGTCAGAAGACCAAAAGCTTAGTCAAAGAGGTAGGATTTAAAGAGTGAGGTGGAGAGGGGTTGGAGAGGTTTAGGGAGGGAATTCCAGAGCTTGGGACCCAGGCAGCTGAAGGCCCGGCCGCCAATGGCGGAGCGATTAAAATCGGGGATGTTCATGAGGCTGGAATTCGAGGAACGCAGAGATCTGAGAGGGTTGTAGGGGCTGGAGGAGGTTATGGAGATCGGGAGGGTTGTAGGATTGGAGGAAATTACAGAGATAGGGAGGATGTAGGGTTGGAGGAGATTACAGAGATAAGGATGGTTGTCGGGGCTGGAGGAGGTTACAGAGATAGGGAGGGGTGTAGGGGTCTGGAGGAGATTACAGAGATAGGGAGGGATGTAGGGGCTGGAGGAGATTACAGAGATAGGGAGGGGTGTAGGGGCTGGAGGAGGTTACAGAGATAGGGAGGGGTTGTAGGGAGCTGGAGGAGATTACAGAGATAGGGAGGGGGGGCAAGGAGATGGAGGGATTTGAAAACAAGGTTGAGAATTTAAAATCAAGATGTTGCCAGACTGGGAGCCATGAATGAAGGTTCATAGAATCCCGACAGTGCAGAAGGAGGCCATTCGGCCCATCAAGTCTGCGTGACCACAATCCCATCCAGACCCTATCCCCGTAACCCCATGCATTTCCCCTAGTTAGTCCCCCTGACACAAAGGGTCAATTTAGCATGGCCAATCTATATAGCCTGCACATCTTTGGAGTGTGGGAGGAAACCGGAGCACCCGGAGGAAACCCACACAGACATGGGGAGAACGCGCAGACTCCACATAGACAGTGACCCAAGCCAGGAATCGAACCCGGGTCCCTGGCACTGTGAGGCAGCAGTGCCAACTCACTGTGCCACCATGCCGCCCATATGGTATGGTATATGGTATGGACCGCAAGTAACGGGAGCAAAGGCCGTGGGTCATGCATCTCAGCACATTCCACCCAGCGTTATTCCTCCGTTCTGAGGCAGTTCAGTGGAGACAGGGTTACGAAAGGCGAGATACGGACTAGCCGATGGCCCTTGCTGGGAGGCCCTATCCAACTGGAGCAGACATGTCGGATTCTTAATGAGCGTGTTTTTGGAGTGCTTCAGAGAGGCCTCTCTGTGCCCATGCTGCACAACAGAAGTGACGGACAGGCTCTAGGGGTCAGCATGGGCAGAGAGGTGAGCGGGAAGGTGATGACGCCAAAGAGGGAAGGAGGCCTGACTCAACATGTTGGCAGGAAGCTGGAGGAGGGCATCACGACCGCTTCCTTCTCTGGCAGAGGGTTTGGAAGGCCTACATACTCTTTCTGACTGGTACTACACTCAGTGTGTGTCTTTCCTACTTCCCAAGACCTGTACTCCTTTATCAAACAGTAATAAAATCACAGAACGCAGCGTTTAACAAGTGGATGTGTTGTTAATAATCTGCAGTGGTTCCCAGTGTGTCCATGCGCATGTATCTCGGAAGCACCTTCTCCCTTACTTGCCGTGCTTAACCTGCGGTTGGCACTCATTTGCCTCTTCACTCTGACCCCCCTGAAAACCAAGGATTGGATATTGAGAGGTCCCTTTTCATGCAACGCTGGGTTCCCTCTGACTGCAATGCCAGTCTGATGCCCCTCGCCAGTCCAGGGACACTCTTGGGTTTTGGAGGCATTCCTGGAAATCGCTTCTGTCCGATCGGATTCTTATGCAATGTGGACACCCTTGAGCACCCTTGCAAGGGGAGGCAATGGCCGAGTGGTATTATCCACGATTAATCCAGAAACTCAGCGAATGTTCTGGGGGACCCGGGTTCGAATCCCGCCACGGCAGATGGTGGAATTTGAATTCAATTAAAAAAAAATCTGGAATTAAGAATCTACTGATGAAACCGTTGTCGGAAAAAAAAAACATCTGGTTCTTTGAGGGAAGGAAATCTGCTGTCCTTACCCGGTCTGGCCGACATGTGACTCCAGAGCCACAGCAATGTGGTTGACTCTCAACTGCCCTCGGGCAACGAGGGATGGGCAATAAATGTTGGCCCAGCCAGCGACGCCCATGTCCCACGGATGAATTAAAAAAAGGCTCCCTGCTGGGTGTGACTAGTCTGTGCCTGTTACCCTTCCCCCTGCACAACGGGGGGCAATTATTGCAGTTCCATCCTGATTGCTGGGAGCTGGACTGGTGCTTGGTTCAAAGGGGATGTTGGCATCCTGGAAAAGCAATCCTGCTCTGGTCCCACCTGCATCCTTTATTTTTCTTCTAATCCTTCACAGGATGTAGCATCACTTGCAAGATACGTCGCCCATCCTAAATTGCCCTTGAACTGAGTGTCCCGCTCAGCCAGTTCAGAAGGTAGGTAAGAGGCTACCTTGCTCTGGCTCTGTAGGCCAGACCGGGTAAGGACCGCAGATTTCCTTCCCTAAAGGACATTAGTGAACCAGGTAGGTTTTGACAACAATTGCTGACAATTCTATGGTCACCCTTGCGGAGACTGAGGCCTGGAATTTCCACACAACCCGCCACATGTTTCGTGGTGGTGCAGGCGGACCACCATTGGCCAACGATGGAACCTTCTGGTCCCGCTGTTGTCGAAGGGGTTTCCCGTTGAAAGCGCCCCCTGCCACCGGGAAACCGAAAGTAAAGTAGTTTATTTATTAGGGTCACAAGTAAGGATTACATTAACACTGCAATGAAGTTACTGTGAAATTCCCCTAGTCGCCACACTCCTATTCGGGTCAATGCACCCGAACCAGCACGTCTTTCAGACTATGGGAGGAAACCGGAGCACCCGGAGGAAACCCACGCAAACACGGGGAGAACGTGCAGACTCCGCACAGACAGTGACCCAAGCCGGGAATTGAACCCGGGTCCCTGGCGCTGTGAGGCAGCAGTGCCAACCACTGTGCCACCCAAACCTGCAGTGGGGGTGCCTCGTCGGCAGAACTGGAAGACCTTGCTGACTTGAATGGTCATAATTTCCGGCCGGACTTTTGCCAATTATCGATTGGATTCACATTCCACCGGCCGCCATCATGGGATTTGAACCCAAGAGCATTAGCCTGGGTCTCTGATTACTAACCCATCAGCATTACCACCACTGCACCAACTCCTCTGCCACGCCGTCTGTACAGAGAGCAGAAGTGAAGTTACATTCATACGCATTCTCAATGCACTGGCATCTACGAGGCCTTGTAACCAAGGCCTGCCTTCTATAGCTTTTCAGAAGCGAGAGACCTTTGTTCAGAGGTTGCCAGGGGTTCACTCTGCTGCTGTCCCGCCCAGTTTTATGTCCCCCCCTTTTCTGTGAGAAGGGGCACGAGGAAACATTGGCGGTGTCTGGCCGCAGGCCTCATATAATACTCCATCGGTTTTGACAAGAGGCGTTTAATGCTAAGAGGCGCCCTTTCAAAGAAGCAGCTTCATTGGGACATCACCAAACGAATATCCGCCTGTCTGTCCGGGGTTAAGCGGGATTGGTGTTGGCTATACTCCCTGCTGTCGCGTTTGAGGAGTGTGAACCCATTGCATAGTCAAGACTGTAGTGTTCGCAGTTCCTTCCTGCACCCATATCCTTTGGCCTCTTGTTAAGCTCAGCAGTCAGTGTCCAGCCTGACTGGTCCTGAACTTTGATCTCTGCCGCAAAGAGATTTTTGAGGAGGGTCGCAGTATCTTGCTGAACTGTATGTTCGAATATCGCAAGCAGCGAATATCGCAAACATCGACACATCCCGAGTTCCTCGCAGCTGTTTCCACCCAGATTTGACAGCTTGGGAAGTGTGGCCATAAGCAACAATATTCTCTTTATTGGCCTATTTCGGATGGCAATTCCCTTTGTCAGATCCAAATCCAACTGAACAAGGGGACAGTCGGAATTTCTTCAGTCAGAATCTGTGGAACTCTTGGCCGCAGAAGGCTGTGGAGGCCAGGTCATTGAGTGTCTTTAAGACAGAGATAGATAGGTTCTTGATTAATAAGGGGATCAGGGGTTATGGGGAAAAGGCAGGAGAATGGGGATGAGAAAAATATCAGCCATGATTGAATGGCGGGGCAGACTTGATGGGCCGAGTGGCCTAATTCTACTCCTATGTCTTATGGTCTCATGGTCTTATGACATTGATTACGCCTTGGCTTGATGGTGATCTTCAATTTTGGCCACCGCACATTTGGAAGGATACCAAGGCCTTGGGACGGACATTTTCCAGAAAGTCCCCAGGCATGACGTCCTTCAGTTCATGTGGCGACACTGCAGAAGCTGAGATTGTTCTCCTTAGAGCAGAGAAGATTACGAGGAGATTTATTGGGGGCATTCAAAATCATGAGGGGGAGAAGATGATGAATTGATTTGGTGTGGCCTGAAAGGGCGGCGGAAGTGGATGCAATTGTAATGTTCCCAGGAGAATTGGATAAAATTGGATGGAAAGGAAACATTTACAAGGGTGTTGGGGGAAAGAGCAGGGGGAATAGGACCAGTTGGGTAGCTCGACCAACGAGCTGTATAGGCATACGGAGCTGGATTCTCCGATCTCGCCCGCAGTTGGGATTCTCCAGTCCCGCTTCAGGGAATGGAGATTTGGCGGAGCGCCATGTTCTCCATTCTCGCTGGCAACGGAACGAGAGACATCCGGCCATGATAGGTGGAATAGTCTTCTTCTAGACTGTATCATTCTGTGATTCTAATCAGAAAGAGGTGAAGTTTAATATTTATTTCCAAAGCAAAAAATACACCAGGCTGGTGTTATGAGTCTGAGGACACGGTGATCTGCTTTTCTGTTACACCAAGCTTGGCTTTCCTTCATCTTCAAGTTAGGAGGTTCAAGGCCCACTGAAGGATCTCGCCTGTCACTCCAGTGGGTGGGTGTTGCATTGTTGGGTTTGCGGTCTTTTTGGATGTGAGGCCATGTTTGCTGTTTCAGTGGAAGTTCGAGAACTCTCGGAGCCATTCAGAAAAAAATCAGCCTTCTCCCAACGTCCCGGCTTAAACTGGACACACTTAACCCTCAACCCTAAAAGCAATGAGCTTTGTCATTCGTCTCCTAACTGCTGTGTTTCTTGCCTCACAACAGAGACAACATTGCTTCTACTTTGTTCACAGTGAAGCACTGTGGGATGCCCTGAGGTTGTGAAAGGCGCTATATAAATGCAAGTTCTTGCTTTCATAGAATCCCAGAAAGAGGCCATTTGGCTCATCGAGTCTGCAACGACCACAATCCCACCCAAGCCCGATCCCCGTAACCCCACGTATTTACCCTGCTAATCCCCCTGACACTAAGGGGCAATTTAGCATGGCCAATGCCCCTAACCTGCACATCTTTGGACACTAAGGGGCAAATTAGCATGGCCAATCCACCTAACCTGCACATCTTTGGACACTAAGGGGCAATTTGCATGGCCAATCCATCTAACCTACACATCCTTGGATACTAAAGGGCGATTTAGCACGGCCAATCCACCTAACCTGCACATCTTTTGGACTGTGGGAGGAAACCAGAGCGCCCGGAGGAAACCCACGCAGACACGGGGAGAACATGCAAACTCCACACAGACAGTGACCCAAGCCGGGAATCGAACCCGGGTCCCTGGCGCTGCGAGGCAGCAGTGCTAACCACTGTGCCACCGTGCCGCCGCAACCGCTGATTTCCTTCAGACTAACTCCTAAGTCTGGCGAACAGGATTCTCTGAAGACGGACACCCTCAATGTTCAGAGCATGGTTTATTTTCCGAAGCCAGGAATCGAACCCGGGTCCCTGGCGCTGTGAGGCAGCTAACCACTGTGCCACCGTTCTGACCAGAAATTTTCATTCCCTGACCGGGAATCAAACTCGGGCCGCGGCGGTGAGAGCGCTAAATCCTAACCACTCGACCACCAAATGCAATGCCAATTAGCAGATGGCAAAGAAAGCCAGCAGGTGGGCTCATGTTCTTTCATTGTCTAGGCCGCTGTGAGAGCGATTGCTGAGTGAGATCCCCTCACTCTCTCTCCATCGCTAAGTGTAAACAGAGCTATTGTTCTCCCTTTCTCCTTCTCCATGTTCCTTGCCTCTTCTCCGCAACGCGTTGACTTGTGCTGCGTTGTGGGTGCCGTTTATCCTTTCCTATTGCTGTCTGCGATCGTGCTGCACACAAAATGGCTGCCAGGTTTGCTAACAAAGCAAAGTCGCTGCACTCCAAGGCAGATTATCACACGTGACGTGCTCTGAGACATCACCGTGGAGTCTGATGCGGCACTTTGCGTCGACTTTACGTAGAGATTCGCTGTCCTGTCATTGTGCTGTGCGCGTTGATGGGCCCGTGGTGTTCTGCGAAGGGGGAAAAGGTTCATAAAACCCTGCAAAAACGTGCTGTGGAACTGTGCAGTGCCAATCCTCAGGTCATAAAAGCAAGCGCTTCTGATGCTGTGGATTAGATGCTGGATTACTGCAAACATTTGGCTTAGTTCTTTTTTATTCATTCACGGGACATGCGCGTTGCTGGCTGGTATTACCATTAATTGCCCATTCCTAGTTGCCTGAGGGCAGTTGAGAGTCAACTACATTGCTGTGGCTCTGGAGTCACATGTAGGCCAGACCGGGTAAGGACGGCATATTTCCTTCTCTAAAGGAACCAGATGTTTTTTTCTGACAATGGTTTCATGGTCATCAGTAGATTCTTAATTCCAGATATTTTTTATTGAATTCAAATTCCACCATCTGCCGTGGGGGGATTCGAACCCAGGTCCCCCAGAACATCAGCTGAGTTTCTGGATTAATAGTCGAGTGATAATACCACTAGGCCATTGGCTCCCCCACAGAAAGTATGTAAACGGGGTGATTGTCCAATCTCATACCCCTGACAAGGAGTCTTGTCTCCTGAGGGAACATGTCAGAAATTCAGGCCCACCTCACATCAGGTGATGTTTCATACAACATTAGAAAATATTCTTTGCATGGATGAAATAGCTGACAGCTTAAAATGGTTAAGAAAAAAAGCTTTTATGAACTGTATCAAACCATAATAAAACTCTGAAACATTGACATATTTTTCATGTAATATTCCCCCTTTCAAATCTCCCCCCATCACCCCCTGCTCAAAAACACCCCATGCTCGATCCTCTCTGTTCTCTCAAACTGCTGGCCCTTCTCCAACCTCATTCCGTTCATAGGATATGATGTTGCCTCCCTGATCTGTGCCCACCTTTCCCACGAATCCACGCTGGAACCGCTCCACTTCCACCCCAGCCACACGCAGACAACCCTTATCAAATTCACACAAAACACTCCGTGTCACTGCGAAAGATATTTCTTCTCGACAATATAGAATCATAGAATCCCTACAGTGCAGAAGAGACTATTCGGCCCATCGAATCTTCACTGACTCTCCAACAGAATCTGACCAAGCCCACCCACCGCCCTATCCCCGTAACCCCACACATTTACCCCGCCAATCCCCCTAACCTACACATTTTGGGACACTAAGGGGAAATTTAGCATGGCCAATCCACCTAACCTACACATCTTTGGACACTAAGGGGCAATTTAGCATGGCCAATCCACCTAACCTACACATCTTTGGACACTAAGGGCGGCACGGTAGCACAGTGGTTAGCACTGCTGCTTCACAGCTCCAGGGTCCCGGGTTCGATTCCTGGCTTGGGTCACTGTCTGTGTGGAGTTTGCACATTCTCCTCGTGTCTGCGTGGGTTTCCTCCGGGTGCTCCGGTTTCCTCCCACAGTCCAAAGATGTGCGGGTTAGGTTGATTGGCCAGATTAAAAATTGCCCCTTAGAGTCCTGGGATGTGTAGGTTAGAGGGATTAGCGGGTAAAAATATGTGGGGATAGGGCCTGGGTGGAATTGTGGTCGGTGCAGACTCGATGGGCCAAATGGCCTCCTTCTGCACTGTAGGGTTTCTATGATTCTATGAATTTAGCATGGCCAATCCACCTAACCTACACATCTTTGGACACTAAGGGGCAATTTAGCATGGCCAATCCACTGAACCTACACTTCTTTGGACACTAAGGGGCAATTTAGCATGGCCAATCCCCCTAACCTGCACTTCTTTGGACACTAAGGGGCAATTTAGCATGGCCAATCCACCTAACCTGCACATCTTTGGACACTAAGGGGCAATTTAGCATGGCCAATCCACCTAACCTACACATCTTTGGACACTAAGGGGCAATTTAGCATGGCCAATCCACCTAACCTACACATCTTTGGACACTAAGGGGCAATTTAGCATGGCCAATCCACTGAACCTACACTTCTTTGGACACTAAGGGGCAATTTAGCATGGCCAATACACCTAACCTGCACATCTTTGGACACTAAGGGGCAATTTAGCATGGCCAATCCACCTGACCTGCACATCCTTGGATACTAAGGTGCAATTTAGCATGGCCAATCCACCTAACCTGCACACCTTTGGACACTAAGGGGCAATTTAGCATGGCCAATCCATCTAACCTGCACATCTTTGGACACTAAGGGGCAACTGAGCATTGTCAATCCACCTAACCTGCACATCTTTGGACACTAAGGGGCAATTTAGCATGGCCAATCCACCTAACCTGCACATCTTTGGACACTAAGGGGCAATTTAGCATGGCCAATCCACCTAACCTTCACATCTTTGGACACTAAGAGGCAATTTAGCATGGCCAATCCCCCTAACCTGCACTTCTTTGGACACTAAGGGGCAATCTGGCATGGCCAAAACACCTAACCTGCACATCGTTGGACACTAAGGGGCAATTTAGCATGGCCAATCCACCTAACCTGCACATCTTTGGACACTAAGGGGCAATTTAGCATGGCCAATCCACCTGACCTGCACATCCTTGGATACTAAGGTGCAATTTAGCATGGCCAATCCACCTAACCTGCACACCTTTGGACACTAAGGGGCAATTTAGCATGGCCAATCCATCTAACCTGCACATCTTTGGACACTAAGGGGCAACTGAGCATTGTCAATCCACCTAACCTGCACATCTTTGGACACTAAGGGGCAATTTAGCATGGCCAATCCACCTAACCTGCACATCTTAGGACACTAAGGGGCAATTTAGCATGGCCAATCCACCTAACCTGCACATCGTTGGACACTAAGGGTCAATTTAGCATGGCCAATCCACCTAACCTGCACATCTTTGGACACTAAGGGGCAATTTAGCATGGCCAATCCACCTGACCTGCACATCCTTGGATACTAAGGTGCAATTTAGCATGGCCAATCCACCTAACCTGCACACCTTTGGACACTAAGGGGCAATTTAGCATGGCCAATCCATCTAACCTGCACATCTTTGGACACTAAGGGGCAACTGAGCATTGTCAATCCACCTAACCTGCACATCTTTGGACACTAAGGGGCAATTTAGCATGGCCAATCCACCTAACCTGCACATCTTTGGACACTAAGGGGCAATTTAGCATGGCCAATCCACCTAACCTTCACATCTTTGGACACTAAGAGGAAATTTAGCATGGTCAATCCAGCGAACCTACACATCTTTGGAGTGTGGGAGGAAACCAGAGCACTCTCAGGAAACCCATGCAGACACGGGGAGAATGTGCAAATTCCACACAGACAGTGACCCGAGGCCAGAATTGAACCCAGGTCCCTGGCGCTGTGCGACAGCAGTGCTCACCACTGTGCCACCGTGCCGCCCACGCCATCCTCCTCCGGTGACTTTTCCCCCTTGTCTAGCTGAGTGGGATTGCCCTGAGCCTTGTTCTATTCTCTGATCAAGTCGCAGACACAGAGTTGCCTGCGATGGTTTCCCTTCCTGATCCTATACCATTACTTCCCCTAGAGGGTTTATCCTGAGCCCGCTGTAATTCCCACCTACAAGACTCCTCCTCTGCGCCGCCGCCGCCACACCCCCCCGCCCCCCCCCCCCCCCCCCCCCCCGGCAATATCATCTGAAGGCAAGTTCCACTCAGACACTGATGATTCTGTCACCTCCCTTGACCCATCCACTTGTTTTAAATGGACACCCTAATTTTCATTGAGTCCCATTTGCCTATCACTCCAATGCTCACTGACCTACAATAGCCCCTGATCCAACAATGCCATGATTTTAAAATGCTCATTCTTGTGTTCAAATCCCTGCAAGGCCTTGCTCCTTCTTACGTCTGTGACCTCCTCTAGCCCCACAATCCTCTGAGACTGTGTTCCTCAACTTTGACCTCTTGCACGTCCCCACTTCGTTTGTTCCGCCATTCGTGGCCGTACGTTCAGGCACTTGAGCCCTGACGGAGTTGCGGATAGTGATGAAGATTGTCAGAGAATACAGCAGGATATAGATAGGCTGGAAAATTGGACAGAGAAACGGCGAATGGAATTTAATCCGGACAAATGTGAGGTGATGCATTTTGGTAGATCCAATTCAGGTGGGAGCTATAAAATAAATGGCAGAACCATCAGGAGCACAGACACACGGAGAGATCTGGGAGTTGAAGTCCACAGATCCTTAAAAGTGGCTGCACAGATGGAAAAGGTGGTGAAGTAAGCATGTCTGCCTTCACCAGACAGGGCATCGAGTATAAAAGTTGGCAAATCATGTTACAGTTGTATAAAATGTTGGTTAGGCTACATTTGGAATACTGTGTCCAATTCTGGTCACCACACTACCAGAAGGACGCGGAGGCTTTGGAGAGGGTACAGAAAAGGTTAACCAGGATGTTGCCTGGTCTGGAGGGTCTTAGCTATGAGGAGAGATTGAATAAACTGGGATTGTTCTCGCTGGAAAGACGGAGGCTGAGGGGTGACCCGATAGAAGTTTATAAAATTATGAGGGGTATGGATAGGGTGAACAGTTGGAAGCTTTTTCCCAGGGCAGAAATGACAATTACAAGGGGGCATAAGTTCAAGATAAGGGGGGAAAGGTTCAGTGGAGATGTGCGGGGAAGTTTTTTACACGGAGGGTGGTGGGGGCCTGGAGTGCGCTGCCAAGTGAGGTGGTTGAGGCAGATACGTTAGCGACAGTTAAGACTTATCTGGATAGACACATGAACAGACGGGGAATAGAGGGATGCAGGCGGATGGTCTGGATAGGACAACGTGATCGGTGCAGGCTTGGAGGGCCGAAGGGTCTGTTCCTGTGCTGTACTGTCCTTTGCTCTTTGACGCTCTGCAATTCCCCCTCTAAACCTCTCCGTCTCTTCGCCTCACTTATCTCCTTTAAAACATGACATAAAGCCTACCTTTCTGACCATGGTCACCTGTCCTAATATCTCCTTATGTCAAGCTTTATTTTAGAACGCTCCTGTGAAGCACCTTGGGATGTTTGTACAAGTTGTTGTTGTTTCCATCTGAGTCCAAAATTCAGGGAGTGGTTCGAGACAGCTCAAACCATTTATGGGCGTATTTCTGCCTCACTCAAGGGTAGCAACTCTGCAGGATGTGGCTGTTGGCGTTCTGACTGGAACCTCAGCTTTTCCCCCACATTTATCAGTGACTTGAGAGAGCTGGGGATGACAGCATTGTGAGGTGTCGCAATAATGAGCGCGGATAGGAGCAAAAGATGAGCGGCACGGTGGCACAGTGGTTAGCACTGCTGCCTCACAGCGCCAGGGACCCGGGTTCAATTCGCGGCTTGGGTCACTGTCTGTGTGGAGTTTGCACGTTCTCCCCGTGTCTGCGTGGGTTTCCTCCGGATGCTCCAGTTTCCTCCCACACTCCAAAGATGTGCAGGTTAGGTTGATTGGTCATGCTAAATTGACCCGAGTATCAGGGGGATTAGTAGGGTGGGGTTACGGGAATAGGGTCTGCGTGGGATGTGGTTGGTACAGACTCGATGGGTCAAATGGCCTCCTTCTGTACTGTAGGGATTCGATGAAGGAAAAAGGGGCTTTGATAGGGACTAAAAGTATGGGGTTTTAGTGTGGGAAAGTGTGAGGCAGTGTACATCTTACATAACGAAATGCACAGGACTGTGGAGAAGCAGAGAGATTTAGGAGGGCCGTGTCATAAAATCACAAAAGGCCAGTGGACGAGTACAAGAGGAGATTTAAAGAGGCGAATGCAATTTTGGCCTTTACCTCAAGATTGCTTCAGTCTCCAGAACCTTGCTCAGACCCCGCTTGGGGTAAGTGCGTTTAGGTTCGGCACCAAACCGCATGAAGGGTATTAGCCTTGGATGTGATAGGACCCATCTCCTTCAGAGTGACACTGGAGCTTAAAAGGTAAATGAGGAGGACAGATTGCACACACACTCGGCTGTCAAACCCAGAACCCAGTGGTTAGCACTGCTGCCTCACAGTGCCACAGTCACAGGTTCGATTCCCGGCTTGGGTCACTGTCTGCGTGGAACAAAGAACAGTACAGCACAGGAACAGGCCCTTCGGCCCTCCAAGCCCGCACCGCTCCCTGGTCCAAACTAGACCATTCTTTTGTATCCCTCCATTCCCACTCCGTTCATGTGGCTATCTAGATAAGTCTTAAACGTTCCCAGTGTGTCCGCCTCCACCACCTTGCCCGGCAGCGCATTCCAGGCCCCCACCACCCTCTGTGTAAAATATGTCCTTCTGATATCCGTGTTAAACCTCCTCCCCCTCACCTTGAACCTATGACCCCTCGTGAACGTCACCACCGACCTGGGGAAAAGCTTCCCACCGTTCACCCTATCTATGCCTTTCATAATTTTATACACCTCTATTAGGTCTCCCCTCATCCTCCGTCTTTCCAGTGAGAACAACCCCAGTTTACCCAATCTCTCCTCATAACTAAGCCCTTCCATACCAGGAGGTAAACCTCCTCTGCTCTCTCTCTAAAGCCTCCACATCCTTCTGGTAGTGTGGCGACCAGAACTGGACGCAGTATTCCAAATGCGGCCGAACCAACGTTCTATACAACTGCAACATCAGACCCCAACTTTTATACTCTATGCCCCGTCCTATAAAGGCAAGCATGCCATATGCCTTCTTCACCACCTTCTCCACCTGTGACGTCACCTTCAAGGATCTGTGGACTTGCACACCCAGGTCCCTCTGCGTATCTACACCCTTTATGGTTCTGCCATTTATTGTATAACTCCCCCCTATGTTAGTTCTACCAAAATGCATCACTTTGCATTTGCACATTCTCCCCGTCTCTGCGTGGGTTTCCTCCGGGTGCTCCGGTTTCCTCCCACAGTCTGAAAGACGTGCTGATTAGGTGCATTGATCGTGCTAAATTCTCCCTCAGTGTAACCGAACAGGAGTGTGGCAACTGAGGGATTTTCACAGTAACTTCATTGCAGTGTTAATGTAAGCCTACTTGTGACACTAATAAATAAATAAACTTTAAATTGTTTGGAAAAGATGGTGCTCGAATTAAAGTGGTTAATTTTTTCTTAAGTTTTATTTATTAGTGTTACAAGTAGGCTGACATTAACACTGCATTGAAGTTACTGTGAAAATCCCCTGGTCGCCACACTCCTGTTCGGGTACATTGGGGGAGAATTTAGCATGGCCAATGCACCGAACCAGCACGTCTTTCGAACTGTGGGAGGAAACCGGAGCACCCGAAGGAAACCCACGCAGACACGGGGAGAACGTGCAAACTCCACACAGACAATGACCCAAACCGGGAATCGAACCCAGGTCCCTGGCGCTATGAGGCAGCAGTGCTAACCACTGTGCCACCATGCTGCCGGGATTGATTGGGTAGATAGAGAGAAATTATTTTCTGGTGAGGAGAGTCTATAATAAGGCGGGGGAGAGAAACTTTAAAATTCCAGCTAGGCCGTTCAGGAGTTACATCAGGAAGCCTTTCCTCACACAAGGGGGAGTGGAAATCTAGAATTTTCTCCGTCCAAGAAGTTGTCCAGGCTGGGATACTCAAATACCTGAACTGAGATTGATAGATTTATGTTGGGTTGAGGGGATTAAGGGTTGTGGAACGAAGGTGGGTCGATGGAGATCAGTCATGATCTTATTGAATGGCAGAGCAGGCTCAAGGGGCCAGATGGCCTACTCCTGCTCCTAGTTTTTATGTTCTTATGTCCTTATGATCGAACTGAATGGAGGAATGGGCTCAAGGGGCTGAATGGCATCCTCCTGTTGCTTTGTGAGAGATCAAATAGATACTGTAATGCAGGTGGATGCCACGTTGGAAATGTTAGTTAAGCCAAGAACGCATTATGGGCGTCTAGGTAATGGGAAGGGTAAAGGAGCTTCGAACCAAGCATGATGTTTCTTGAATAGAATCCAAGTCTATTATAGAAAAGTGAAAGCTAAAAATATCATCTGCGCGACAGTGGCTTTTGTGGAAGGAAAAATAGGTTGCAATCGAAATGATACTTGGGATTATAATTGCTTTTCAAAATTGCCAACCCAGAGTGATATTGTTTTCCCGAACGTGTGCCTTGATTTTATTTGAAATGCACATAATTGTTTGCAAAATCTGTGTGACCTGTAGTGTAAGACTAATGTAATGTAGCCTCTGAATCAACAGCAGGCGGGATCATTAAGAGTTCTGTAAGAACATATATTTCAAAAGAACCCATGACCTTGCTGTTCTGACTTTGGCCTGGGAAGGCAGAATTATTCTGGTACGCAATCGCTGTTTAAAATTCCACTTCAGCTGCGGGGAGGCAATTAAATGGCTGAGCGAAGCTTGCTCTCTCTTCTCCTGAAGAGCTGTAACTTCCTTCTCCGATGCATACAAAGATTGACCTGACGTAACGCTCTTTCTTTTCAAGGGAGAACATCTTGGTCCTGGACATTTTTTTCGAGGCCCTCAACTACGAGACGATCGAGCAGAAAAAAGCATACGAAGTGGCTGGCCTGCTGGGTGAGTTTTTGCCACCGAAAACACCCTGACATCTTTGATGCCTGTTCCAAAGGCGTGAGAATAGCGGGGAGGGCGGGGAGGGGGGTTGCACCCTGTTGGGAGTCCAGATTGGGAGTCCATGCCAGCCATTTACTGTGGCGAATGGTGAATTGCAAAGAATAGTTTGATTTATTATTGTCACCTGTATTATCATAGAACCCCGACAGTGCAGAAGGGGTATTCATTTTTTTAACCTGGTGTTGGGAGACTTCTTACTGTGCCCACCCCAGCCCAACGCCGACATCTCCACATCATCGCAAAACAGCTTGACACCAGAATGTGGCAGCATTTGACATAAAAAGAACAAAGAACAAAGAAAATTACAGCACAGGAACAGGCCCTTCGGCCCTCCTGCAGCGACCATGCTGCCCGACTGAACTAAAACCCCCGACCCTTCCAGGGACCATATCCCTCCATTCCCATCCCATTCATGTCCAGACGCCCCTTAAAAGTCACTATCGTATCCGCTTCCACTACCTCCCCCGGCAGCGAGTTCCAGGCACCCACCACCCTCTGTGCAAAAAATCTGCCTCGTACATCGCCTTTAAACCTTGCCCCTCGCACCTTCAACCTACTTATTAGTGTCACAATTAGACTTACATTAACGCCGCAATGAAGTTACTGTGAAAATCCCCTAGTCGCCACACTCCTGTTCGGGTACACTGAGGGAGAATTTAGCACAGCCAATGCACCCTAACCAGCACATCTTTTGGACTGTGGGAGGAAACCGGAGCACCCGGAGGAAACCGGGGAGAACGTGCAGACTCCGTATAGAACCACATGAGATATTTGGACATTTGATCAAAGGCGTTGTTAAAAAAAAGAGGGTGTTGAGGAATTCTAATAGGTCCTTGGAGGCAGAAGTCCCTTCACCAAGATCCCTCTATTTACAAGTCTGACAACAGCGTACAGAGTGCTTTCAGTTCGCAGTCTACACTAGGAGCGCCAGAGGAACTGGCACGCCTGGTTAAATACAAAGCAAGAGGCTCCCTGATTGGCCTGTCAATTTGGCCCTTAATCAGGGAGTTCATAATCTAACAGGCCAACCTCAATTGCCTGATGAAAGTAATTGCGGGAATCTCTTAAAGGAGAAGCGACAATTGAGAGGGGTAGGGAGGAAATTCTGGAGATTAGGATCTGAAGGCACAGCCAGCTCTTATGGAGATTGGGGATGCACAAGAGGACAGAATTAGAGGAGCGCAGTGATCGCAAAGGGTCGTGGGGACTGGAGGAGATTACAGAGAAGAGTGCGGGTTAAAAATGAGATGAGAATGTTTGAAATCAAAGTGGGAGTCGGTTATAGACCAGCAAGCACAGGAGCTGATCGTGAATAGGACTTGCTGTGAGGGAGGATAGGCAGAACAGAGTGGAGGTACATGGGTGTTTTACTGGTTGGCAATCGGTGACTAGTGGTGTGCCTCAGGGATCAGTGTTGGGACTGCAATTGTTTACGATTTACACAGATGATTTGGAGTTGGGGACCAAGTGTAGTGTGTCAAAATTTGCAGATGACACTAAGATGAGTGGCAGAGCAAAGTGTGCAGAGGACACTGAAAGTCTGCAAAGGGATATAGATAGTCTAAGTGAGTGGGCGAGCGTCTGGCAGATGGAGTACAATGTTGGTAAATGTGAGCTCATCCATTTTGGTAGGAATAACAGCAAAATTGACTATTATTTAAATGGTAAAACATTGCAGCATGCTGCTGTGCAGAGGGATCTGGGTGTCCTTGTGCAGGAATCACAAGGAGTTGGTTTGCAGGTGCAGCAGGTAATTAAGAAGGCAAATGGAATTTTGTCCTTCATTGCTAGAGGGATGGAGTTTAAAAACAGCGAGGTTATGTTGCAGCTGTATGAGGTGCTGGTGAGGCCACACCTGGAGTACTGTGTACAGTTTTGGTCTCCTTACTTGAGAAAGGATATACTGGCACTGGAGGGGGTGCAGAGGAGATTCACTCGGTTGATTCCGGAGTTGAGAGGGTTGGCTTATGAGGAGAGACTGAGTAGACTGCGGCTATACTCATTGGAATTCAGAAGAATGAGGGGAGATCTTATAGAAACATATAAGATTATGAAGGGAATAGATAAGATAGAAGCAGGGAAGTTGTTTCCACTGGCGGGTGAAACTAGAACTAGGGGACATGGCCTCAAAATAAGGGGGAGCAGATTTAGGACTGAGTTGAGGAGAAACTTCTTCACCCAAAGGGTTATGAATCTGTGGAATTCCCTGCCCAGTGAAGCAGTTGAGGCTAGCTCATTGAATGTTTTTAAGGCAAGGATAGATAGATTTTTGAACAGTAAAGGAATTAAGGGTTATGGTGAGCGGGCGGGTAAGTGGAGCTGAGTCCACAAGAAGATCAGCCATGATCTTATTGAATGGCGGAGCAGGCTCGAGGGGCCAGATGGCCTACTCCTGATCCTAGTTCTTATGTTCTTATGTTCTTAACAGAGTTTTGCCTGAGCTCAAGTTTCTGAGCGGTGGACAACAAGAGGCCAGCCAGTGTGAAATGTCGATTGGAATGCATTAATGATTGTAACATTGACCTCTCATCCAAGAGGAAAGTGAGGCAATGAAATGTCACAGTGCTGGAGTTGAAGTAACTCTGCAGAGGTTGAGTTTTGAGATGAATTGTTGAGGCACCTTTATTCTTTCGCCATGACATGCCTGAGGTGGCTTGTTGCGATAATGTGCAAAAATTGGAAGGGTATTCCCTTCCATGTCCTGACCTCCACTCAACATCCAACAAACTGTTCGTCACCAAAGCTTACAGATCGAGGAAAGTGGAGAGATGACGGCAGAGGTTTCTAACACACCGATGAAGGCAGGGCTGTTGTTTCGGAGACTTGTAAGATACCAGTGCACAGAGCTCAGTTTTATTTGCGATCCGAATGAATTTCACCCAGTGCCTGATCTCATCCCGGTTTATCAGGAGATTGTAGCCGGCAGTCTAATAGACCTGAGGCATGAGTAATGGATCATTGAGTCATCACTTCTCAGCCTCACACCACAAGTGCAGATTAAAATGGTTCCCAACCAGGATCAGCGGTAATGCTATTCATTCTGTCTATCTGTGGATATGTATTTCCCCCATTACCTGCAGAAATTCGAAATAAAAGTCACTGTTGTAACAATGAATACGACCATATGAACTAGGAGCAAGAGTAGGCCATTCAGCCCCTCGAGCCTGCTCCATTCAGTAAGATCATGCGCTGATCTGATTGTAACCTCAACCCCACATTCCTGCCCACCCCCCGATAACCTTTCACCCCCTTGTTAATCAATAATCTTATCTCGCTCTGCCTTAAAAATATTCAAACATTCTGCTTCCACTGCCTTTTGAGGAAGAAACCACAAGAAGCTACAAAAGGTCGTGAATGTAGCCCAATCCATCACGCAAACCAGCCTCCCATCCATTGACTCTGTCTACACTTCCCGCTGCCTCGGAAAAGCAGCCAGCATAATTAAGGACCCCACGCACCCCGGACATTCTCTCTTCCACCTTCTTCCGTCGGGAAAAACATCCAAAAGTCTGAGGTCACGTACCAACTGACTCAAGAACAGCTTCTTCCCTGCTGCCATCAGACCTTTGAATGGACCTACCTCGCATTAGGTTGATCTTTCTCTGCACCCTAGCTATGACTGTAACACTACATTCTGCACTCTCTCCTTTCCTTCTCTATGAACGGTGTGCTTTGTATAGCGCGCAAGAAACAATACTTTTCACTGTATACTAATACATGTGACAATAATAAATCAAATCAAATCAAATCAAAAAGAGAGTTCCAAAGCTTCACCACCCTCTGAGAGAAAAGATTTCTCCTCATCCCCATCTTAAATGACCCCTTATTTTTAAACAGACTCCTGGATACCATATAATGAGCCACTTTGTACAAGCCTAATTTAAAGTGATCTCTCACTGTTCTTAGTCTGAACTTAGGCCCTGTGGTATTTTTAAAAGATAGGCTTGCAGAGCATGAAGGTACAAATAAACAAGAGCTTTATTAGAAAGGAGTTGACTCTACAGGCTGTGAGGATAGACTGCCCATTTGCCCGGACAAATGGCTTATGACTGTGGAACAGATACAGGGATAGTGTCCAAAGATGTGCAGGTTAGGTGGATTGGCCATGCTAAATTGCCCCTTAGTGTCCAAAGATGTGTAGGTTAGGTGGATTGGCCATGCTAAATTGCCCCTTAGTGTCCAAAGATGTGTAGGTTAGGGGGATTGGCCATGCTAAATTGCCCCTTAGTGTCCAAAGATGTGTAGGTTAGGTGGATTGGCCATGCTAAATTGCCCCTTAGTGTCCAAAGATGTGTAGGTTAGGTGGATTGGCCATGCTAAATTGCCCCTTAGTGTCCAAAGATGTGTAGGTGAGGTGAATTGGCCATGCTAAATTGCCCCTTAGTGTCCAAAGATGTGCAGGTTAGCTGGATTGGCCATGCTAAATTGCCCCTTAGTGTCCAAAGATGTGCAGGTTAGGTGGATTGGCCAAGCTAAATTGCCCCTTAGTGTCCAAAGATGTACGGGTTAGGTGGATTGGCCATGCTAAATTGCCCCTTAATGTCCAAAGATGTGCGGGTTAGGTGGATTGGCCATGCTAAATCGTCCCTTAGCGTCACGGGGGTTAGCGGTGTACATACAGAGGTTTACAGAGATAGGGGCTGGGTGGGATTGTTGTCGGTGCAGGCTCGATGGGCAAAATGGCCTCCTTCTGCAGTCGGGATTCTATGATTCTGTGATCTCCTACCTTGCCAAACCTCCTCACCTCGAGATGGGAAGAGAGCTGTCCCCATCGGAGCAGCAGACAGCCCTGGCTCAGCCGGGATCCCATAGAGGTGAGATCCAGGGCACGTAAATTGGGCTCTGCCAGGCTGGAATGTCGATGCATGCCCACTGGGTCTTTCAGTCTGTGGGGAATGTTCCATAAGCGAATTGTGAGTTGTGGAGCTGTCTCTTGCATGCCCGCTGGAGGGCCACTTGGTTCCTGTCAGCAAGAGGGATATTGAGCGCAAATATTTTTCATCCGGAAACCAGCTCAAATGCTCCCAGTCCCCTGCTCGATTGTTAACATTTATTATTTATGATTCTTGTGTTTGTTGTAAAGTTGACATTCTAGTCAGGCACCGTGAGGAGTTCCAAACGGGGCCTAATTAGACTGCCTGTCAGTGTAATAAATGGCAAGGTAGGTGCGGTGATAATATTTTACCACAAATATCAGACCAAGCATAAGAAAAGAACCTGAGGCAAGGGGCAGAGACATTTCTTCACGAGTGGCTTGCTCTGATTTTCCACAGACTGCTGGAAGGATGGTGAAAAACCATCCGGAAAGAGTTTCAAAAGAGAATTGGATAAATGCTTGAAAGGGAAAGATTTGGAGCGCCACAGAGAATTGGATGGCTCTTTCAAAGCACAGGCACGATGGGCTGAATGGCCTCTTTCTGTGTTGTATTTTTCATAGAATCGCAGAATTCCTACGGTGCAGAAGGAGATCATTCGGCCCATCGAGTCTGCACCGACCACAATGCCACCAGGCCCTATCCCATAGCCCCACACATTTAGCCTGTGAATCCCCCTGACACTAAGGGACAATTTAGCATGGCCAATCCCCCTAACCCGCACATCTTTGGAGTGTGGGAGGAAACCGGAGCACCCGGAGGAAACCCACGCAGACACGGGGAGAATGTGCAGACTCCACACAGACAGTGACCCAAGCCGGGAATTGAACCTGGGTCCCTGGCGCTGTGAGGCAGCAGTGCTAACCTCTGTGCTACCATTCAAGCAAATCAGTGACATTACCACAGTGCTTTGTGCTTCACAGCATTGTAAAGTGACAGTGTAACTCAGCAGCCAACCAGGCTGTCAGGTACAGCGGCATGAGATATCCCTGAAGACGTTGTCTACACCAGTTGGTGTCAGGGTCGAGTTAACATTGCTCAAAGCTAGTACTGAGTGTTTCTCTGTTACATGTCAATTACATTGCTAAGGCTTGTTACAACAGAATGTCAATGGCATTGTTCGGGTTCGAGGAAACAGTCCACCTAACCTGCATATCTTTGGACACTAAGGGGCAATTTCCCATGGCCAATCCACCTAACCTACACATCTTTGGACACTAAGGGGCAATTTAACATGGCCAATCCACCTAACCTGCATATCTTTGGACACTAAGGGGCAATTTAGCATGGCCAATCCACCTAACCTGCACATCTTTGTACACTAAGGGGCAATTTAACATGGCCAATCCACCTAACCTGCACATCTTTGGACAATAAGGGGCAATTTAGCATGGCCAATCCACCTAACCTGCACATCTTTGTACACTAAGGGGCAATTTAGCATGGCCAATCCACCTAACCTGCACATCTTTGGACACTAAGGGGCAATTTAGCATGGCCAATCCACCTAACCTACACATCTTTGGACACTAAGGGGCAATTTAGCATGGCCAATCCACCTAACCTACACATCTTTGGACACTAAGGGGCAATTTAACATGGCCAATCCACCTAACCTGCATATCTTTGGACACTAAGGGGCAATTTAGCATGGCCAATCCAACTAACCCGCACATCTTTGGACACTAAGGGACAATTTAGCATGGCCAATCCACCGAACCCACACATCTTTGGACACTAAGGGGCAATGTAGCATGGCCAATCCACCTAACCTGCACATCTTTGGACACGAAGATGGATAGAAATTGTCTTTGAGCATATATAGAATCATCGAATCCCTCCAGTACAGAAGGAGGCCATTCAGCCCATTACATCTGCACTGACAACAATCCCACCCAGGCCCTATCCCGTAACCCCACATATTTACCCTGCTAATCCCACTGACACCAGGGTCAATTTAGCTTGACCAATCCACCCAATCCACACATCTGTGGGAGGAAACTGGAAGGAACCCACGCAGACACGGGGAGAATGTGCAAACTCCGCACAGACGGTGACCCAAGCCGGGAATCGAACCCGGGTCCCTGGCGCTGTGCCATCGTGCCGACCATCCGGTGTGGAGGGCGATTGTGGAGGATGCCTGATCCCGAGCCTGAACAAGGTGGCCATCGACAGGTCCAGGCAGTGGGCGATCAAGGGGGTTGCCCATCCCGACTGCCCACCTTTCGAACGTGGCAATGTTTGTGGCCAGGTGGCTTTGGAAAGAGAGCATGTCCGTCAGTACGTCTCAGGCCTTCCACAACCAGTGGGTGCTGCAGGGACTGGGGTGCACCATCACCCTCGGAAGTGATATTTTAGTTTCGTTAGTTAAGTTTCCGCTGACATTTTGTTATAGGTACAGTGTCTCTCCCCCCTCCCCTGCCCCCCCCCCCCCGCCCCCCACCCCCTCCCCCCCCCACCCCCGGCCGCCCCGCCATCTATTGATCAAGTTGTTCTATTAGAAGAGTATACCTAGGGGATAGCCGGGACACTGGGCAGAGTGGGAGGGGGGCTACGAGACTGAATGAGTCAGTATAAATAGGGGGTATCCGGGACACTGGGCAGAGTGGGAGGGGGGCTACGAGACTGAATGAGTCAGTATAAATAGGGGGTATCCGGGGCACTGGGCAGAGTGGGATGGGGGCTACTAGACTGAACACAGTCAATAAACTCTCTCAATGAAGAAAAGCTCTGTGCCTTGGTTCCAACAACACTAGTCACCTTGGATCTCATTCGCATTTTGCCCTTGGGAAAGTGGCTCCTGCCTCTGCCCCTGTTGACTGGGAGGGAGCGTGTGTACAGCACCCGTTGTGTAGATCTCCCCTCCTGCCCACTGCATTGGCTCACTGCCCCACCCTCCCCTCCCCCTCCTCCCAAGCTCCTGCCCCCTGCCTGATTTTCCCATGAGCCCTTTCTGCTGATGTCAGGCACTGAATGTAAAACTTTTGAGATCTCCTACGGTTGCCACCAGCCTTTTGTCGAGTTATTTATTGCACTACCTTGAATTCACGCAGCCAATTGATTCGTGGTCTGCAGGCTACACTGTTTGGTGAAGGAAAATCAATATATTCCTAATCTGGACAAATGCCATCCCGAAAGTATTTTGTTCAAACATCCTTGTCTAGGTTTATACAAGTAAATGGACTGGAAAATGAATTACTTTTTCAGAAGGCCTCAGTGTCGTACCCTATCCTTTATTTATGATGAACACAATGAGTGCAGCCATATTGTCAAGTGGTGACTAGTTCCTGATAGACTATTTGTATTTAGTATGTGAAAGGAGTGTTTTATAGCCAGTTACCTGCAGCTCCCAAGCCTGAACTCCTGTTCTTTTCTGTTCAAAGGTGACATTGGAGGACAGAT
This sequence comes from Mustelus asterias, assembly GCF_964213995.1. Classification (NCBI taxonomy): domain Eukaryota; kingdom Metazoa; phylum Chordata; class Chondrichthyes; order Carcharhiniformes; family Triakidae; genus Mustelus; species Mustelus asterias. The sequence continues at coordinate 8,631,370 of NC_135834.1, read as the reverse complement.
GGGTTTGTTCATTGGTGCAAGTCTCCTGACTATATTGGAACTTTTTGACTACATGTATGAGGTAAGCTATGGCAAGTCGCTTTGGGCTGGCTTCCTGCAATCAGAAGGAGGGATTCTTTTGTCTTGCTTTGCTGAACAGAAGCAGATCCGTTTAAGGGGAAAAAAGCAAATTACTGCTGGAATCTGAAACCAAAAGGGATTTTTAGAAGGGTTTTAGTTCAGTCGGGCAGCATGGTCGGTGCAGGCTTGGAGGGCCGAAGGGCCTGTTCCTGTGCTGTAATTTTCTTTGTTCTTTGAGAAAACGCTGGAAAATCTCAGCAGGTCTGGCAGCATCCAGTCAGGAGAGAAAAGAGCTGACGTTTCGAGTCCAGGTGACCCTTTGTCAAAGCTAAAAGGCGTAGAAAGTGGGAGATATTTATACTGCAGGGGGAGGGAATGAAAGATGAGTCATCGCCACAGAAACAAGGGGAAAGGCTGCTAATGGCAGCCCATGGAGAGAATAGAAGGTGTGAATGGCCAAACGGCAGAGAAGCTGAAATCAGAGGGTAAACTGTGAGAGATGAAGATGTAGGGGGAGAGAGAGGTAAAATTGAGAAGAAGGGGGAAAGGGGAAGCAAAGGGGGAGAAAAGGTAAGGAAAGGGGGATAAAATAGGGGGAAAGAGTGAGGGGAAAGAAAAATAAATAAAGACAATAAAGAAATAAAAGGTCGAGAACAGTTAAAAATTAAATAAAATGAAAACAAAGGGGTGGAGGTGGGGTGGAGCTAATCATCTGAAGTTGTTGAAATCGATGTTGAGGCCGGAAGGCTGTAAAGTGTCTAGCCGGAAGATGCGATGCTGTTCCTCCAGTTTGCGTTGAGCTTCACTGGAACATTGCAGCAGGCCAAGGACAGACATGTGGGCATGGGAGCAGGATTGTGTGTTAAAATGGCAGCAACTGGAAGGTCAGGGTCCTGATTGCGCTCAGACCAAAGGTGCTCAGCAAAGCGATCACCCAGTCTACGCTTGGTCTCTCCGATATAGAGGAGACCACATTGGGAGCAGCGAATGCAATAGACCAAATTGAAAGAGGCGCAAGTGAAACGCTGCTTAACCTGGAATGAATGTTTTGGACCTTGGATGGTGAGCATGGAAGAGGTAAGGGGGCAGGTGTTACACCTTCTGCACTTGCATGGGGAGGTGCCATGGATGATGGGAGAGGTGTTGGGTATAGTGGAGGAGTGGACTAGGTTATCCCGGAGGGAACGGTATCTGTGGAATGCTGATAGAGGGAGTGAAGGGAAGATGTGTTTGGTGGTGGCGTCACGCTGGAGTTGGCGAAAATGGCGGAGGATCATGCTTTGCATGCGGAGGCTGGTGGGGTGAAATGTGAGAACAAGAGGGAAGGTGGAAGCAGTCACATGGCAAGCAGGGAATCTGCAGATCCTGTGAGATGCAGAGGGAGCATCAGCATTGGTATAGAGTGTTTGAACTGGACTGCCCGTTGCTGTGCAGTAGACTCAATGGGCGGGAATGCCCCCACGCTCCTCCACTGGGTGTTTTGCGGCGACCGTGGTGGATCTTCCAGTCCCACCGCTGTTGATGTGGTTTACTGGTTTTTGCACCTTCTGCCGTTGGGGGAAACCGTGGTGGAGCTCGCCCTCGGCAGGTCTGGAAGATCCCGCCGTCAGGGAAGAACTGAAAAATCCCTCCCGTTGTTAGTTGTTGAGCCTCTCAGTTGCAGTCCAGTAATAAAAGATAATACAAGTCCAGCATCTTCACAAACTCACTTTATTCTCTTTGTACAACTCCACATACACAACACCCAACACCCAGTGCCACCTGTAGCCCCTTTGATTTGATTTGATTTGATTTGATTTATTATTGTCACATGTATTGGGATACAGTGAAAAGTATTGTTTCTTGCGTGCTATACAGACAAAGCATACCGTTCATAGAGAAGGAAGCAAGAGGGTGCAGAATGTAGTGTTACAATCATAGCTAGGGTGGAGAGAAAGATCAGCTTAATGCGAGGTAGGTCCATTCAAAAGTCTGACAGCAGCAGGGAAGAAGCTGTTCTTGAGTCGGTTGGTACGTGACCTCAGACTTTTGTATCTTTTTCCCGAAGGAAGAAGGTGGAAGAGAGAATGTCTGGGGTGCGTGGGGTCCGTGATTATGCTGGCTGCTTTGCGGAGGCAGCGGGAAGTGTAGACAGAGTCAATGGATGGGAGGCTGGTTTGTGTGATGGATTGGGCTACATTCACGACCCTTTGTAGTTCCTTGCGGTCTTGGGCAGAGCAGGAGCCTTACCGAGCTGTGATACAACCAGAAAGGATGCTTTCTATGGTGCATCTGTGAAAGTTGGTGAGAGTCGGAGCTGACATGCCAAAAAGAAAGGAGAGGAGAAAGGTCACTGAATGACAAGGCAGGGCTGGGTAGCACAGTGGCTTGGACAATGCTGCTTCACCTCTGAGGCCCAGAATAGGATCTTGAAATTTAAAGTTTTAAAGTTTAATTATTATCGTCACAAGTAGGCTTACATTAACAATGAAGTTACTGTGGAAATCCCCTAGTCGCCACACTCCTGTTTGGGTACACTGAGGGAGAATTTAGCATGGTCAAACTACCTAATCTGCACATCTTTGGACTGTGGGAGGAAACCGGAGCACCCGGAGGAAACCCATGCAGACACGGGGAGAATGTGCAGACTCCATACAGACAGTGACCCAAGGCCGGAATTGAACCCGGGTCCCTGGTGCTGTGAGGCAGCAGTGCTAACCACTGTGCCACCATACATGATGGCCTGGATTTTTATAGAGTCGGGTTGATTTGGGAGTGGGCGGGCATGTCCTGATTCTGGGATTTCCAACCCCATTCCCAGGTTACCTAATTTTCAGGAGTTCCTTAAAAGGATACCTGTCAAAAGCTTGCACCTAACACTACTAACCTGGCTGCCTTTCAGTGTGGAGGTAGATGCTACCAGGACTTGATGATTTGAGTTATAAGTAGAGGCTGGATAGACTGGGACTTTTTTCTCTGGAGTGTCGGAGGCTGAGGGGTGATCTTATAGAGGTCTATAAAATAATGAGGGGCATAGATCAGCTAGATAGTCAACATCTTTTCCCAAAGGTAGAGGAGTCTAAAACTAGAGGGCATAGGTTTAAGGTGAGAGGGGAGAGATACAAAAGGGTCCAGAGGGGCAATTTTTTCACACAGAGGGTGGTGAGTGTCTAGAACGAGCTGCCAGAGGTAGTAGTAGAGGCGGGTACAATTTTGTCTTTTAAAAAGCATTTAGACAGTTACATTGGTAAGATGGGTATAGGGGGATATGGGCCAAACGCGGACAATTGGGACTAGTTTAGTGGTTAAAAAAGGCTAGCATGGACAAGTTGGGCCGAAGGGCCTGTTTCCATGCTGTAAACCTCCATGACTCTATATCTCCTTCTCCTCCCCAAATTTCATGGAGTTTGGCCAAGTTTTTAAAGAGACATGTGGTTCACTGTCCCTTAGCCAGAAGCCATTGTCTGCACGTGGGCATCTTTTAAAAGACAGGTTCAAACGCTCCTCCTCATGCCCTCCATGCCAAGCTCTGCCATCTCACAGCCCACTATACATTATGGCTCCTGAAATTGCACAGTGGCCCAATGGGCACAGAAAGTCGAGGGTGAAAATCCAAGTCGATAAGATCAGCAGATGATGCCAACTCGGGTAGCCTTAGACTGCCTGAATTCATTTCCTAAAGGACCCGTACAGCTGGCTGGTGACTGAGGGAGCAGCGTTCCAAAAGCTTGTGATTCCGAATAAACCTGGTGGACTTTAACCTGGTGTTGTGAGACTTGTGCCCACCCCAGTTCAACACCGGCATCTCCACATCAGGGTCCTTTAGGAAGTGAATATCAGGCAGTCTGAGGCTACCTGAGTTGGCATCATCTGCTGATTTGACACCAGCCGGTGACTTCACTCACAGAGCTGCAAGGATGGTCGACGTAGGAAATGGAAAAATGTGGAGTCGGAGATTTCAGTGCTTGACTAAGAGTAGCTCTCGGTTCACAGCAGCCGAGAGATCCATCTCCCATTGTTCCAAGGATTACTGCAAGCCTTACCTTGGAACGACACCACAAAGAGGCAACCTATCGTTAGGAAGATACACCAGGCAGTTAGATATCCTTTACGTGCCCATTACCAACAGAGTGTGCCTAACGCCTGATTGGCATTTGTCTAGTAAAGCTTTCTTCATGTGAATCACATTGCAACTATTTTCTAAAAGCGGTGCTTGCTGTTTGGAGTACGCAAAGCAAGGACGATGGTCCCACAAGTGGTTGGATGTTGAGATCGATCTGCTTGCATGATTGCCCTGTGCGGGCACAGTTACCAGCCCAGTGATGCCATCGACCTGATTACTCCCCTTTGCGTCAGGCTTTCCAATGACCCCCTCCCAGTCAATCCTGATTGGTGTGCCCGGGAGAACGGCGGGACGACAAAGCTCCATCAGGCTTTGAAATCTTAATTGGAATCAATTCTGCCTCAGCACAAAGTCTATCAATCTAATCCCCCTTAAAAGTTCAGTTCAGCCAGTGGGTGCACAAGTGATGTTTTGGAGGAGTGTTAAGTAACAATTACAGTGAAGCAGACACAGCTCTGAGGGCTTTGCGTGTTTGAATTTGGGGCCAGGATGAATTTAGCGCAGCCAATCCACCTAACCCGCACATCTTTCCGACTGTGGGAGGAAACCCACGCAGACATGGGGGAGAACGTGCAAACTCCACACAGACAGTGACCCAAGCCGGGAATCGAACCCGGGTCCCTGGCGCCGTGAGGCAACGGTGCTAACCACTGTGCCGCCATGTTGCCCCTACTGATAGTAGAAGGGTCATATGGACTCAAAAAGTTAACTGTGTTTCTCTCGCCATAGACGCTGCTGAGGGTGGACGTGGAGAGGATGTTTCCTCTTGTGGGAAAACCTAGAAATAGCGGGGGGGTCACTGTTTAAAAATAAGGGGTCACCCATTTTTTATTCATTGTTCATTTGTGGGGCATGGGCGTCGCTGGCTGGCCAGCATTTATTTCCCATCCCTAGTTGTCCCTTGAGAAGGTGGTGGTGAGCCGCCATCTTGAATCGCTGCAGTCCATGTTCTGTGGGTTGACCCACAATGCTGTTAGGGAGGGAATTCCAGGATTTTGACCCAGCGACTGTGAAGGAACAGCCGATATATTTCCAAGTTAGGATGGTGAGTGGATTGGAGGGGAACTTGCAGGTGATGGTGTTCCCATGTATCCGCTGCCCTTTAAGACAGAGATTAGGAGAATTTTTCTTCAAGAGGGTGGTGAGTCTCAGGAATTTTTTTCCTCAAAAGGCAGTGGAAGCAGAGTGTCTGAATACTTTTAAGGCAGAGGGAGATAGATTATTGATTAACGAGGGGGGTTGGGGGGTGAAAGGTTATTGGGGGTCGGCAGACTTCGTGTACCATGGCTTCCAAAAGGCTTTTGACTACGTTTCATGTGAAAGGCTGTGAGTTAAACTGAAGGTTGTGGGGATAAACCGTGGAAATGGATGAGAAACTGATAGAAGACAGCAAACGCTCATTAGATGACTGATGTCAGAAGGGTGGATGGGGGAGGTAGGGGGGTTGGGGGTTACTGAGTGCGGCGCCTCAGTGCTGGGACTGCCACTGCTTCTAATTGACAGAAAGGACCTGGACGGCACGGTAGCGCAGTGGTTAGCACTGCTGCCTCACAGCGCCAGGGGCCCCGGGTTCGATTCCCAGCTTGGGTCACTGTCTGTGTGGAGTTTGCACATTCTCCCCATGTCTGCGTGGGTTCCCTCCGGGTGCTCCGGTTTCCTCCCACAGTCCAAAGATGTGCGGGTTAGGCGGATTGGCCAGGTTAAATTGACCCTAGTGTGGTGTTACAAGAATCGGGCCTGGGTGAGATTGTGGTTGGGACAGACTCGATGGGCCGAATGGCCTCCTTCTGCACTGCAGGGATTCTAACGTTCGATTCAAAGTGACCAAACTGGCAAAGGGCACCTGGCAATCCAAAGGGACAGAGCAAAATATGCAAGTGGGTCGAACAATGGCATACAAAATTTAACTACGCCAAGTAGGAAGGAATAATAGATGGACGCGTACTCCAGCAATGGTGTTGTAATGGCCTGAGGGTAAGGCTGAAAGAGATCTGGGAGTGTAAGTAGACCCGTCGCTAAGTTTGTGATGTTCATGTTTGTCTAAGTGAACATTATGCCCGGATCAGTGCAACTGACAGTTATTATTGCCTTCAAATTTGTTTACGGATTGAATTTATATGACTTCAATTCCATTCATTACGATTCATTTGCAATTATAATTGCACTGAGTTTCGAAACAAGACAGAATACCAATAATAAACTGAAGAACATGCACTTGTAAGAGCTCTTACCAAGGTAATAATGCCCGAAACAACTGCTGCCATAGCAACCGCCACTGCCCCTTATACACCACCGACCAAAATTGTATTCTGTAAGTTGCCACTGCGGATCAGCACAAAGTCAATTAGCCTGCATCAGTGAAGAGATTGCCAATCATAGCGTTGTTAAATTTATGACGTACTCACATTGCATTTAGATTAATTTATTGCCCGTGTGTCTTCATTATTGTCCAATGAATTATGAGTAGGGCCTGACAACTGTCAATCAGGCAGCCTTCACAAGGGCCTTAACTTTGCGGCTATTTATGCCAAACCCTTTATAGTCAGTGACATGCCAGTGAAGGTGAGCTGTCATGAAATTAAAGCTCTCCGCATTTTTCACTTGTCCTGTTCAATGCCAGCCTTATGAACACAGTAAGAAGTTTAACAACATCAGGTTAAAGTCCAACAGGTTTATTTGGTAGCAAAAGCCACACAAGCTTTCGGAGCTCTAAGCCCCTTCTTCAGGTGAGTGGGAATTCTGTTCACAAACAGAGCATATAAAGACACAGACTCAATTTACATGAATAATTGTTGGAATGCGAATACTTACAGCTAATCAAGTCTTTAAGAAACAAAACAATGTGAGTGGAGAGAGCATCAAGACAGGCTAAAAAGATGTGTATTGTCTCCAAACAAGACAGCCAGTGAAACTCTGCAGGTCCAGGCAACTGTGGGGGTTACAAATAGTGTGACATGAACCCAATATCCCGGTTGAGGCCGTCCTCGTATGTGCGGAACTTGGCTATCAGTTTCTGCTCAGCGACTCTGCGCCGTCGTGTGTCGCGAAGGCCGCCTTGGAGAACGCTTACCCGAATATCAGAGGCCGAATGCCCGTGACCGCTGAAGTGCTCCCCAACAGGAAGAGAACAGTCTTGCCTGGTGATTGTCGAGCTTATGAACAACAAGTGACTTTAAGTGTCGTAAGGCATGCTTAACAAGACAGGAGCAATTAACTTGACATTGAGCCACGGTGGAAGATATCAGGATAGGAGACAAAAAGCTAAGTCAAAGAGGTAGGTTTTAAGGAGTTTCTGAAGAGGAGAGAGAGGTGGAGAGGTTTAGGGAGGGAATTCCAGAGCTTGGGGCCCAGCCAGCCATTGTCAAAGTTTTAAAGTTTATTTATTAGTCACAAATATGCTTACATTAACACTGCAATGAAGTCACTGTGAAAATCCCCCAGTCGCCGCACTCCTGTTTGGGTTCACTGAGGGAGAATTTAGCCTGGCCAATCCACCTAACCTGCACGTCTTTCGGACTGTGGGAGCAAACCGGAGCACCCGGAGGAAACCCACGCAGCCACGGGGAGAATGTGCAGACTCCGCTCAGACAGTGACCCAAGTCGGGGATCGAACCCGGCTCCCTGGCGCTGTGAGGCAGCCATGCTAACCACTGTGCCACCAGTGATGAAGTTACTGTGAAAATCCCCTAGTCGCCACATCCCTGTTCGGGTACACAGAGAGAGAATTTAGCACGGCCAATGCACCTAACCTACACGTTCCAGGGATTCCGGAGATGGTGGGGACTGATGTATGAGGGGAGATTGACGAGGTTAGGATTGTTTTCGCTGGAGTTCAGACGAATGAGGGAGGATTTCATAGAGACTTATAAAATTCTAACAGGACTAGACAGGGTGGGTGCAGGGAGGATATTCCCGATGGTGGGGGAGTCCAGAACCAGGGGTCACAGTCTGAGGATTCGGGGTAGACCATTTAGGACGGAGATGAGGAGACATTTCTTCACCCGGTGAGCCTGTGGAATTCATTCCCACAGGAAGTAGTTGATGCCAAAACATTGAATGTATTCAAGAGGCGGCTGGATATAGCACTTGGGGCGAACGGGGTTAAAGGTTATGGGGAGAAAGCAGGATTAGGCTGTTGAGTTGGACGATCAGCCATGATCGTGATGAATGGCGGAGCAGGTTGGAAGGGCCGAATGGCCTCCTCCTGCTCCTATCTTCCATGTCTTTTGGACTGTGGGAGGACCTGGCGGAAACCCACACAGACACAGGGGAGAACGTGCAGATTCTGCGCAGACAGTGACCCAATCTGGGAATCAAACCCGGGGTCCCGGGTGCTGTGAGGCAGCGGTGCTAACCACCGTGCCACCGTCACATCTAATAGTGATGGAGCGATTGAAATCAGAATGGGAGGAGGGCAGGGATCTTGGAGGGTCAGAGGAAGTGAGAGATGGGGAGGGGAGGTGAGGCCTTGCAGCGATAGATGAGAATGTCAATGGTTCCGGGAGATGTACCAGTATAAGACAACCGCTGCAAATTAAAAGCGGGTCGCTAATGAACAGGTTAAAGTTGTTGTTAATGAAGATGTGCTGCCTGAATGTGGTCGGCAGAGACCTTTTCAAGTCTTTCAGACTTTGGAAGTGGCCAAACAGGGTAGATTATGAAGATGCATAGATTGTGATTTATTATCTGGCGTGCTAGCTTCCGAGTAATAGAGCTCTGAGTGAATTATAACGAGGACCGCAAGTGGGATATAAATGGTATCCTTCAGGTTTGATCATGCACTCTGCCTCAAACAATATGTTAAAAGTTAATTAAAGCATTAAGTGTCATTAATTAGATAAAAGGGTAAAAAAAGGATGGCTTCATGATGGACTGGAGCACTTCACAGTCTCGTTCCCATGGAGCTGCAGGCAGTGTGAAGGCGAATTGGTCTGTTTTGGGCATAGATTTAGAATTGTGACATTTGCAATATTCAACATAGAAGCACACAGTTGGAGAATTGTTCACACGTCTGGCACCCCATTACATAGAAAGCAAACCATGGCTTGATAAATGTACAACAATGATTTACTAGCTTGATACTGGCAGTAAGACCTAGTATTTATATAACAAAGAATAGTACAGGACAGGAACAGGCCCTTCGGCCCTCCAAAGCCTGCACCGATCACGTTGTCCTATCCAGACCATCCACCTGTATCCCTCTACTCCCCGTCTGTTCATGTGTCTATCCAGATAAGTCTTAAATGTCGCTAACATGTCTGCCTCAACCCCCTCACTTGGCAGCGCATTCCAGGCCCCCACCACCCTCTGTGTAAAAAACTTCCTCCACACATCTCCACCGAACCTTTCCCCCCTTATCTTGAACTTGTGCCGCCTTGTAATTGTTATTACAGTCTACCTTCAGGAGTGCCAGAGGAACTGACACGCCCCGGTTAAATACAAGGAAAAGACTCCCTGATTGGCCCATCAAAATCCCTTTATTTACACACTCTAACAGCAGTACACAGAGTGCTATCAGTCAGCAGTCTACCTTCGGGAGTGCCAGAGGAACTGACACGCCCCGGTTAAATACAAGGAAAAGACTCCCTGATTGGCCCATCAAAATCCCTTTATTTACACACTCTAACAGCAGTACACAGAGTGCTATCAGTCAGCAGTCTACCTTCGGGAGTGCCAGAGGAACTGACACGCCCCGGTTAAATACAAGGCAAAGACTCCCTGATTGGCCCATCAATTGGATCCTTAATCAGGGATTTCATACTCCAATAGGCCAACCTCAATGGCCCAATTGAGGTCATTACACTTTTTAAACTATATGATCAGGGCCCGAGTAAAGGGAGCCTCACTCCGCACCTTTGCTGTATTTGATCTGGGAATGCTTGATGCCAAATGTCAGGAACGTGTTCCATCCCCCAGCAAACACAGTCGGAGTGGGGGAGGAAGGAAAATCTCATTGTAAAAAAGATGCAACTGATATAATTGTATCAATTATAAATGGTGCATCCCTTTAAGTGAATTGCAGTCAGGAGCTCCAAGCTGTTTGTTGGCTTTTGACCAAGTCATTCCCTGCTGTGTTGCAACTTATGATGAATCAACTCAATCTGATTCGCTATTGGCTCAGTTCCGAAGCATAGAATCATAGAATCATAGAAACCCTACAGTGCAGAAGGAGGCCATTCGGCCCATCGAGTCTGCACCGACCACAATCCCACCCAGGCCCTACCCCTACATATTTTACCCGCTAATCCCTCTAACCTACGCATCCCAGGACACTAAGGGGCAATTTAACATGGCCAATCAACCTAACCCGCACATCTTTGGACTGTGGGAGGAAACCGGAGCACCCGGAGGAAACCCACGCAGACACGGGGAGAATGTGCAAACTCCACACAGACAGTGACCCGAGCCGGGAATCGAACCCGGGACCCTGGAGCTGTGAAGCAGCAGTGGTAACCACTGTGTTACCGTGCCGCCCTTTATATATCAAATCATGTCAAGTTTCTCAACTCCCTCGTTCCTTTAATAAACAAAGCCAATTGTGTGGAGGACAAGCAGTGTCTGGCCGCAAGCTCCAAGCTTGTAATGTACTCCAGGGCTCAATCGACGTCCAGAACCTCAAGAGTCCCATTGCAAGAGGCTTATCTTCTCTCCAGCCTCTCTGATATGTCACAGCCTTACGCTCACTTGCAATTGCCTTTCCCACGTGGCATTGCTGACAGGTATTCAAGGCTCCATTAGATTTCTGTGCGGGCTTTCCCAATCCGTGCTGTCAATTGGGTGGAAGATTGGCCGGAAACTCCAGAAATGTGGGCCTGGAATTTCCAGTCCCGCCGTGGCAGAATGCAGTGAGCCAGTCCAAAGTCCATTGACTTCGGTGGCACTGGTAAATCCCACTAGCGGATGGGACTGGAAGATCCCACTGATGGAACATAGGAACAGGAGTAGGCCATTCAGCCCCTCAAGCCCGCTCCGTTCAATGAGATCATGGCTGATCTGTGGCCTAACTCCATGTACCTGCCCTAGGTCCACATCCCTTGATAACCTTGCTCAATAAAAATGTGTCTATCTCAGACTTAAACCTAACAATTGGAATCATAGAATCCCTACAGTGCAGAAGGAGGCCATTCAGCCCATCATGCCTGCACCGACCACAATCCCATCCAGACCCTATCCCCATGGATTTACCCCAGCTAGTTCCCCTGAGACTAAGAGGAAATTTAGCATGGCCAATCCACCTAACCCGCACATCCTTTGGACTGTGGGAGGAAACCGGAGCGCCCAGAGGAAACCCACGCAGACACGGGGAGAAAGTGCAGACTCTACACAGACAGTGACCCAAGCTGGGAATCGAACCCGGGTCTCTAGCGCTGTGAGGCAGCAGTGCTAACCACTGTGCCACCATGCCGCTCATAATTGAACCAGCATCCACCGCCATTTGAGGAAGAGAGTTCCACCACTCTGCGTGTAGAAGTGTTTTCTAACATCTCTCCTGAATGGCTTGGCTCTCATTTTTGGATTATGGGCCCTGATTCTAGAGCCTAATAGAGACAGTTTAACCTTATCCACCCTGTCCTTCCCTGTAAATATTTTGTGGACTTCTATCAGATCGCCCCTCTACCTACTGAATGCAAAAGAATAAAGGCCTAATTTGTCTAATCTCTCCTCGTAACTTAACCACTGAAGTCCAGGAATCATTCTTGTCAACCTGTGTTGAACTCCCTCCAGGGCCAAAACATCCTTCTGAAGGTGTGGTGCCCATACCTGCTCACAGTACTCTCAATGGGGTGGCTAGCTTGTTAATTTTAAATCTCCAATAGAGGAGAGCTCAGGTTAGATGGAAGTTAAAAACATAATTAATCTCCAACCCTTGTTACACCTGCAGTTTTAACAGTGGTGTCAAGAAGATTTGTTATATGAAATATTTCTTTATAATTGGCTGGACACACATATGTATTGAACATTTTTGAAAAGAACACTTTCCCTAAGTGAAGTACACTGGTTTACACCAGCAATAATGTTGCATTTACGGTGGACACAAGCTGCTTCTATGACGACACAGAGGCCAGAATTTTACCAGTACGCCCGCCCAAGGCTCATAAGATCGCGCCCGAGGCCAACGTGGAATGCCGTTTCGGGGCGGACATGCCGGTACAATCAGGGCCAGAGTCTATGAAGCGCTCAGAGGGAGGTCATGTGATCCAACTTGGATGAAAAAGTGCTGGATTTTTGGATAGTCAGAGAGAGGCTATCACATTAACCCCACCCATCCCCGCCATTTTTTTCTACTGAAAACTCTCTCAAAAAACTGAGCAGTTCATGATTTGAAAAACCCACCAGAAGACCTCATTGCTGCAAGACAAGAATTCGAAAGGGAGAATTCTGAATCAGCACCACTGTCTCCAGTGAGAAACTCCAAGAATCAACAGCTTCTGTAGACCCTTCAGCTGTGAACAATCATCTGGACACTCTGTGAATACATTTTTCGTGACTTTACTTGTTACTTGGCCAAGTTTTTAATGCAGAGTTTAACTTTTTTTTGCATGTTTTGGAGAGATTGTATGTATGTTGCTTTTGCATTAGTGGGCAGTTGGACGTATTTGTACATTTTAAACTTTTTGTTAATAATTTCTGCATCTTCATTTGAGTGGGTTTTAGCGATAAAACAAACTCTTTACTTGTTAACATAATGGGCGGCGTGGTGGCACAGTGGTTAGCACTGCTGCCTCAGAGTGTCAGGGACCCGGGTTCGATTCCCGGCTTGGGTCACCGTCTGTGTGGAGTTTGCACATTCTCTCCATGTCTGCTTGGGTTTCCTCCGGGTGCTCCGGTTTCCTCCCACAGTCCAAAGATGTGCGAGTTGGGTGGATTTGCCACGTTAAATTGCCCCTTAGTGTCAGGGGGATTAGCAGGGTAAATGCGTGGGGTTATGGGGATGGGGCCTGGGTGGGATTGTGGTCGGTGCAGACTCGATGGGCTGAATGGCCTCCTTCTGCACTGTATGATTTTATAATGAGCCTGGCTGGCCTATTTCTTTCATTAAGCTAACACAGTTAAATTTTGATTAATTTGGCAATATCACCTCCCTTTTAGATTTAAACTGTTATTACCAACTTAGGCGTGGGACAAAGACTCAGTTTTACCCCTGTTAGCCTGGTTGTAACAGCGGCACGATGGTGTAGCGGGGGCAGGTGACCAACTTGCTCCCAAAAGGCAGCTCAGTTGTTGAAAGCTTTTCAGGAGCCTGTGTGCCTCCATTTTTTCAAACTTTCTGTTTAACTCCTGCTGGCTGTGCTTCCCTGGCCTCAGGAAAGCCGGCAGGTAAGAGAAGGCAAACAGATACAAAAGTCTGAGGTCACGTACCAACTGACTCAAGAACAGCTTCTTCCCTGCTGCTGTCAGACTTTTGAATGGACCTACCTTGCATTAAGTTGATCTTTCTCTACACACTAGCTGTGACTGTAACACTACATTCTGCGCTCTCTCCTTTCCTTCTCTATGAACGGTATGCTTTGTCTGTATAGTGAGCAAGAAACAATACTTTTCACTGTATCCCAATACATGTGACAATAATAAATCTTGAGAAAGGATATACTGTCACTGGAGGGGGTGCAGAGGAGATTCACTCGGTTGATTCTGGAGTTGAGAGCGTTGGCTTATGAGGAGAGACTGAGTAGACTGGGGCTATACTCATTGGAATTCAGAAGAATGAGGGGAGATCTTATAGAAACATATAAGATTATGAAGGGAATAGATAAGATAGAAGCAGGGAGGTTGTTTCCACTGGCGGGTGAAACTAGAACTAGGGGGCATGGCCTCAAAATAAGGGGAAGCAGATTTAGGACTGAGTTGAGGAGGAACTTCTTCACCCAAAGGGTTGTGAATCTGTGGAATTCCCTGCCCAGTGAAGCAGTTGAGGCTACCTCATTGAATGTTTTTAAGTCAAGGATGGATAGATTTTTGAACAGTAAAGGAATTAAGGGTTATGGTGAGCGGGTGGGTAAGTGGAGCTGAGTCCATGAAAAGATCAGCCATGATCTTATTGAATGGCGGGGCAGGCTCGAGGGGCCAGATGGCCTACTCCTGCTCCTAGATCTTATGCTCTTATGTTTAAGTCAAATCAAATTGAATCAAAGGCTGAGATCCATTGATAAGTGGTTTTACAGCACTGTTTGTGGGCCAGGAGGAGAAGGAATGTTTGTCCAGACCTTCAAACTTACCCTGTCAACCTCCTCCACCCCTCATGATCTGTCAGGAACCGCACCGCCCCCCCCCCCGATCCCCGGCACACACAGAGGGCGGAATGTTACCAGCACGTCCGCCCGAGGTTTGTACGATCCCACCCGAGGCCAACGGAGAATGCTGTTCTCCGAGCCTCGCCCACCCCCGGAATCGGGACGGGCGCGCCAGTAACATTCCAGCCACAATCTCTAACTGCCCCTTTCTCAATCTTCTCCCTTGTGAAATTGTCAGGAGAGTAAATCTTCAGCGGCAACTCCGTTTTCCCACCCTCTCCCCACATCCCTTGATTCCCCGAGAGATTCCCTCCCGGAACTTTACGAAAAGAAATTCCAAGCGCTGAACGAGCGAGAGAACGAGAGAGTTTCAGAGCCGTTTTTGAGGGCAAGTTTAGAAATGCAATCGTATGGCACCTAGTGCAAAAAATAGAAGCAGGATGTGATTCTCGCCAGCAAGGCAGTGGGGGGGTGGGGAGGAGGCAGAGCCTGAGCTCGCCAGGGAAGCCGGCTGCTAAGTTCCACGGGCGCCATTGCGCAGGCGCCCCGATCTCTCAGGTCTCATTGGACGTGAAGCCGATTTCTCCGGTAAAACAGGGCTGGTATGATCGGGGCAGGCGATAAACCGGGCCCAAATCGGATTTTCCGCCTCCTGCCCGACCTTACCACTTTGCCTCTCTGAAAGTCGGGCGGGACGAGGTCATAAGATCGCGCCCCTTATTCTTGGACCTTGGCATCCTTCCCTTGAAGATTAGTGTGAAGCAATGGAAGGATCTGTAGATTGATTAACATCCCCACAGACAGTGTGAACCATCTCCATACAGGTGGTTGATATTATATGGTGGGAGGGTTTTATGGGCTCCCTTGTCCCCAAGAATCCCACTGGATTATCAACCCAGCATTCAGAGCTCCAGCCACCAGGACTGTTTGACATGGGGTTCGAACCCTGTGCTTTCTGACTCATAGAATGACCCAGGGACCTTCAGATCAATTCCACATGTCTGCTGGCAGAGGGTTTAACCTGGAACCTCTGGTCTATTCAGCTCCATAACGCACTGTGGGATCCTTCCACCAACTCAAGCCAACAAGGGAATGAGGGGCCCTTTAATTCCATTTTCATTGGAGACTTTCCTTTGTGGACAAGTTTCCTTGAATTGTACAGTTTAAAGTGTTATTTCCACCACTCCACTGTGTCAGAAGGTACAATTCTAGGAGTTGAATACATAGAAACATAGCAGATAGGAACAGGAGGAGGCCATTCAGCCCTTCGAGCATGCTCCACCATTCATCACCATCATGGCTGATCGTCCAACTCAGTAGCCTCATCCTGCTTTCTCCCCATAACCTTTAACCCCATTTTCCCTCAGTGCTACATCGAGCCACCTCTTGAATACCATGATCTGGGCAGATGGTTAAGTAGAGTACTGAAGGGGTGCTGCATTGTCGGAGGTGCAGTTTGTTTGTAAGCTCAGTGGGTGTAAAAGATCCCACGACCTATTTGAAGACAAAGCAGGGGACTTGTCCCTGATGTCCCGGCCAACATTCATCCTCTCAAGCCACACCACTTGAAGCACAGTATCTGGTCATTGATCGCCTGTGGGATCCTGCCGTGCACAGATTGGCCATTGTGTTACATCGTAACAATGAGTGCACCTCAAAAACAGGCCATCGACTGTGAAGCACTTTTGCGTGTCCTGAGGAAAGTGGAAGTTGCTATATAAATGCAAAATCTTCTGCAGTTTGAATTGAGACGGTTAGACTGCAATAGTTTTCATTTATCTTTGAAAGTCCTCTTTCATACTCAAAATACTTTCCGCTGTCAATAAGCCTCCATCAGCAGTAAGTGTGTGTCCAGTCTAGAATAGTTTCCCAATTAAATACAATGCTTTCATTGCAAGTATCACTGCTTAATGAATACAGAGTGAGTGTGTGATCAGATTGGCTGTGTTTCATTTTGACTGGAGACACGGTGCGGTGGCACAGTGGTTAGCACTGCTGCTTCACAGCTCCAGGGACCTGGGTTCGATTCCCGGCTTGGGTCACTGTCTGTGTGGAGTTTGCACATTCTCCTCGTGTCTGCGTGGGTTTCCTCCGGGTGCTCCAGTTTCCTCCCACAGTCCAAAGATGTGCGGGTTAGGTTGATTGGCCATGCTAAAAATTGTCCCTTAGTGTCCGTAGGTTAGAGGGATTAGCGGGTAAATATGTAGGGATATGGGGGTAGGGCCTGGGTGGGATTGTCGGTGCAGACTCGATGGGCCGAATGGCCTCTTTCTGTGCTGTAGGGTTTCTAAGATTCTTCTTTCTAAGATAATAAACTGACTGGACCATTCACATGAAGTAATAAGAATCAGGCTTGCAATAAGCTTACAATGATTGATTCCATACGATGGAAAGTTTGGCCCGCATTCAGGGCCACTGGCTCACAGAGACAGCACAGGATTCCGGGTTCCTTACAGAGGATTGGGCATACGCAACAGGGGCAGGAATAGTCCATTCGGCCCCTCGTGTCGACTCTGCTATTCACCGAGTATCCAAAGATGTGCGGGTTAGGTGGATTGGCCGTGCTAAATTGACCCCAGTGTCAGGGGATTAGCAGGGTAAATACGTGGGGTTACAGGAATAGGGCCTGGATGGGATTGTTGCCGATACAGACTCGATGGGCCGAATGGCCTCCTTCTGCACTGTAGGAATTGTATGAAATGTGTGGCAGTATCTTGAGTATGTGTGTCTCCCATTTCAAATCACCCTTTATGGATTCACAATTAGTTAACAAAGAGAAAGGAGGGACTGTTCTCTTCCCCTCCCCCTCTCCCTCCTCCCCCCACAGTATTTCTCACACCTCTGAATGAATGCAGCGATGACTCCGGAGTGGTGCGATTAATGGTTCATTCTCGAGAGGTCACTGCCTTTTCCAGTCACAGTAAACAGCGAAAAGAAGGTCGGCCCCTCAGCTCCAACGAGCCGTGTGTGTGAGTGTCGCTCAATCTTACACCAGAACAGCGCTTAGAATCACAGAATCCCTACAGTGCAGAAGGAGGCCATTCGGCCCATCGAGTCTGCACCGACCACAATCCCACCCAGGCCCGATCTCCATAACCCCATGTATTTACCCTGGCTTGTCCCCCTGACACTAAGGGGCAATTTACCATGGCCAATCCACCTAACCTGCACATCTTTGGACACTAAGGGACAATTTAGCATGGCCAATCCACCTAACCCGCACATCTTTGGACACTAAGGGGCAATTTAACATGGCCAATCAACCTAACCTGCACATCTTTGGAGTGTGGGAGGAAACCGGAGCACCCGGAAGAAACCCACGCAGACACGCGGAGAACGTGCAAACTCCACACAGACAGTGACCCAAGCTGGGAATCGAATCTGGGTCCCTGGCACTGTGAGGCAGCAGTGCTAATCACTGTGCCACCGTGCTACTTGTGATGAACTGTGACGTCTCAAGCGCTGACATTTCTTCAGTCCATGAATGGAACTTTGATTGGGCATGACTATCCGCTCCTGTGCAGGTTAGGTGGATTGGCCATGCTAAATTGCCCCTTAGTGTCCAAAGATGTGCAGGTTAGGTGGATTGGCCATGCTAAATTGCCCCTTAGTGTCCAAAGATGTGTAGGTCAGGTGGATTGGCCATGCTAAATTGCCCCTTAGTGTCCAAAGATGTGCAGGTTAGGTGGATTGGCCGTGCTAAATTGCCCCTTAGCGTCCAAATGGCCTTCTGCACTGTAGGATTCTATGAAGTAATTACTCCTCATTTCTGTTTGAAATCTGCCAGTGCCTCCTGTGTAGAACAACCCACTGTTCTCCCTCACATCTCCAGCTGAGGTGGGAGGTAGTGCGTAATGGCGTTCTCATGAGACTATTAATCTAGTGTGACACAGGCTTACAGAACACGGGCAGACAGAACAAGCGCACACACAGGCAGACAGGACAAGCGCACACACAGGCAGACAGGACAAGCGCACACACACAGGCAGACAGGACAAGCACACACACAGACAGACAGGACAAGCGCACACACAGGTAGACAGAACAAGCGCAAACACACAGGCAGACAGGACAAGCGCACACACACAGGCAGACAGGACAAGCACACACACAGACAGACAGGACAAGCGCACACACAGGTAGACAGAACAAGCGCAAACACACAGGCAGACAGGACAAGCGCACACACACAGGCAGACAGAACAAGCACACACACAGGCAGACAGGACAAGCGCACACACACAGGCAGACAGGACAAGCGCACACACAGACAGACAGGACAAGCGCACACACAGGTAGACAGAACAAGCGCAAACACACAGGCAGACAGGACAAGCGCACACACACAGGCAGACAGGACAAGCACACACACAGACAGACAGGACAAGCGCACACACAGGTAGACAGAACAAGCGCAAACACACAGGCAGACAGGACAAGCGCACACACACAGGCAGACAGAACAAGCACACACACAGGCAGACAGGACAAGCGCACACACACAGGCAGACAGGACAAGCGCACACACAGGCAGACAGGACAAGCGCACACACAGGCAGACAGGACAAGCGCACACACACAGGCAGACAGGACAAGCGCACACACACAGACAGACAGGACAAGCGCACACACAGGTAGACAGAACAAGCGCAAACACACAGGCAGACAGGACAAGCGCACACACACAGGCAGACAGGACAAGCACACACACAGACAGACAGGACAAGCGCACACACAGGTAGACAGAACAAGCGCAAACACACAGGCAGACAGGACAAGCGCACACACACAGGCAGACAGAACAAGCACACACACAGGCAGACAGGACAAGCGCACACACAGGCAGACAGGACAAGCGCACACACAGGCAGACAGGACAAGCGCACACACAGGCAGACAGGACAAGCGCACACACACAGGCAGACAGTCACAGGTGGAGAAGGTGGTGAAGAAGGCATATGGCATGCTTGCCTTTATAGGACGGGGCATAGAGTATAAAAGTTGGGGTCTGATGTTGCAGATGTATAGAACGTTGGTTCGGCCGCATCTGGAATACTGCGCCCAGTTCTGGTCGCCACACTACCAGAAGGACGTGGAGGCTTTAGAGAGAGTGCAGAGGAGGTTTATCAGGATGTTGCCTGGTATGGAGGGGCTTAGTTATGAGGAGAGATTGGGGAAACTGGGGTTGTTCTCACTGGAAAGACGGAGGATGAGGGGAGATCTAATAGAGGTGTATAAAATTATGAAAGGCATAGATCGGGTGAACGGTGGGAAGCTTTTCCCCAGGTCGGTGGTGACGTTCACGAGGGGTCATAGGTTCAAGGTGAAGAGGGGGAGGTTTAACACAGATATCAGACGGACATATTTTACACAGAGGGTGGTGGGGACCTGGAATGCGCTGCCAGGCAAGTTGGTGGAGGCGGACACACTGGGAACGTTTAAGACTTATCTAGACAGCCATATGAACGGAGTGGGAATGGAGGGATACAAAAGAATGGTCTAGTTTGGACCAGGGAGCGGCGCGGGCTTGGAGGGCCGAAGGGCCTGTTTCTGTGCTGTATTGTTCTAGAACAAGCGCACACACAGGCAGGCAGAACAAGCGCACACACACAAGCAGACAGAACAAGCACACACACAGGCAGACAGAACAAGCGCACACACAGGCAGACAGGACAAGTGCACACACACAGGCAGACAGGACAAGTGCACACACACAGGCAGACAGGACAAGTGCACACACACAGGCAGACAGGACAAGCACACACACAGGCAGACAGAACAAGCACACACACAGGCAGACAGGACAAGTGCACACACACAGGCAGACAGAACAAGCACACACACAGGCAGACAGGACAAGCACACACACAGGCAGACAGGACAAGCACACACACAGGCAGACAGGACAAGTGCACACACACAGGCAGACAGAACAAGCACACACACAGGCAGACAGGACAAGCACACACACAGGCAGACAGAACAAGCACACACACAGGCAGACAGGACAAGCGCACACACAGGCAGACAGAACAAGCAGCACACACAGGCAGACAGAACAAGCACACAGGCAGACAGAACAAGCGCACACACAGGCAGACAGAACAAGCACACACAGGCAGACAGGACAAGCGCACACACAGGCAGACAGAACAAGCAGCACACACAGGCAGACAGAACAAGCACACAGGCAGACAGAACAAGCGCACACACAGGCAGACAGAACAAGCACACACACAGGCAGACAGAACAAGCGCACACACGGGCAGACAGAACACGTGCACACACAGGCAGACAGAACAAGCAGCACACACAGGCAGACAGAACACGCGCACACACACTCTTACACATACTCTCTCACACACATACTCTCACACACACACACACACACTCTCTCACACACACTTTCTCACACACTCTCACACACTCTGTCACACTCTCACACTCACTCGCACACACACACACACACACACTCTCACACACTCTGTCACACTCTCTCACACACACACACTCACACACACGCACTCACACACACACACTCTCTCACACACACTCTCACACACTCTGTCACACTCTCACACTCACTCACACACACACAAACAGAACAAACTTCCAAAGCTTCTCCTCAGTATTTCACAGTTCTGGGACAGAGAATAATAAAGGAAGCTCCGTTGCATCTTCCAGCTGGGATCACCAAGGGTCTTGCTGATTGAAGCAGTCAGTGACGCTGTGTGTTTTATGTTGGCAGGTGTTGAAGCACAAACTGTGTGGCATATTGAAATACGGCAAACAGCAGAAGAGAAACAACAATGACAAGGGAGTAACACTCAGTCTGGATGACATCAAGCGCCATGCAAGTATTGCTTCTTCATTTCTCCGTTTTAAGGTGTTTTCTTCCCTTTCCGTCTTGTTGGCAGAGCCTCAC
This sequence comes from Mustelus asterias, assembly GCF_964213995.1. Taxonomy (NCBI): domain Eukaryota; kingdom Metazoa; phylum Chordata; class Chondrichthyes; order Carcharhiniformes; family Triakidae; genus Mustelus; species Mustelus asterias. The sequence continues at coordinate 8,610,051 of NC_135834.1, read as the reverse complement.
ACAGTCCATAGGCTGGGAGCCAACTCGCAGGTACCTGCTAACGTTATCCTATAACCAACCACCAGGGCAATGCACGAGAGCAACTCCCCAGAACATTTCTTCCATTCTCTCTCTTCCATCGATTGGGAAGGAACCTTGCTCCCACTCCTTTCATTGACGGGGCTGGGATGAAGAGCTCCCCACACCCCTGCCAGTGAACACTGCACGGGCATGGGGTGGCAGAGAGTGGGGTTGAGGGGGGGCTAACATTGGCGCAGCTGGTGAGGTGTCTGGCAGGCGGCATGATGCCACCAATTCATCATGGCATAACTGGAGAAAAGCAAGAATTGGGGTGGGGGGGAAGAGGGGGTAGGGGGGAGAGCGGGGGAGTGCGGGGGCGGGGGAGAGAGAGTGGAAAAAAACCCAGATTTGTGTTTCAGAACTCAAATTCTCAACAACTTTCAGTGAACAGGGGCAGTGCAGTCTCTTAGTGATCTGGAAAGGGGTGTATGCTGTTGTATACCATAGAAATCTTTGCAGTCAATGAGTGCAGTTGATGGCAGCAAATTAAACCTTTGACCTTCAGCATACACAATTGAAACTTCCAGGATACTGCGAGGCCTGGATAGAGTGGATGTAAAGAGAATGTTTCCACTAGTGGGAAAAACTAGAACCAGAGGGCACAACCTCAGGCTAAAGGGACGATCCTTTAAAACAGAGATAGGAGGAATTTCTTCAGCCAGAGAGTGGTGAATCTGTGGAACTCTTTGCCGCAGAGGAGGCCGGGTCATTGAGTGTCTTTAAGACAGAGATAGATAGGTTCTTGATTAATAAGGGGATCAGGGGTTATGGGGAAAAGGCAGGAGAATGGGGATGAGAAAAATATCAGCCATGATTGAATGGCGGAGCAGAGTCGATGGGCCGAGTGGCCTAATTCTGCTCCTATGGTCTTATGGATCCTTCTTCCTCTTGGCATGGATGATGATGGAAGCACGTGAGACGGGGGCAGAAATTCTCAGATTTGTGGACAAATAAAGCCTCCGTTCGGGATTTTGCAAATGCAGTCTTACTAACCGTATGAGATAGCTTGACATAGTCACATGACTCTGCCATGAGGCGAACACCGTAGGCTGCCATTTTTGTTCAGTTCAACAAAGCCTCTCGCAGAGACAAGACACTGATGAAGACCTTATACATGCAACGTGGTGCGCAGAGGTGGAGAAAAAATAGATTTTTGAACCCCGGAATCGATGCGGAGAAGACACCGAGAATCCAGGAACACAGAAAAATCCAAACCTGCAAAAAACAGCTGCTGAAAAAGGGGGAAAAAAGTAAATACCAAGTGAGTAAAAAAAATGGCTGCGGTAAATGTTCCCATCCCATCTCCAGTAACATCGGATGGTGATACACGGCGAAACTGGCAGTTACAATGGTAAAACGATAAGATTGCAACAGGCTTAATTAACAAGCCTGAACGGTTAAGAGGAGCTAGGCTTTTAACAGCATAGAACAGCTACAAAATACACCTTAAATCTAACTGATGAGCAAAGAAAACAGATGGCAAAGCTTTGAAGACGCATTTTAAACTCCGAGTGAACGTTACATATGAACAATATGTATTCAATACTAGAATTCATGGTGAAAATGAGACCAGTGAACGGTACATTCACGGCAGTAAAACAGCTGGCAGAATCATGTGAATTCAGACAGCTAAAAGCTGATCTGATTAAAGGTCTTAGGCATGGGAAACTCGACTAAAGTAATAGGCGTGCGTCAAAATGTAGAAGTAGAGCATATGGATGGCAGAACAGACCAGGAGATGCATTAGGCTGAGAGACAGTCCAAGCCAAAAGAGCAGAGCAATCGCAGACAAAAGGCAGAATGCAAATACTGTGAAGGACATAGAAATCATAGAAACCCTACAGTGCAGAAGGAGGCCATTCAGCCCATCGAGATATAATGCACAGGAAAAGAAGAATTGCCTCGCATGGGGAAAGCAGTGTTTTAACTGCAAGAAGCAGAATCATTTGTTATTCACAATATATATTAATGATTTGGATGAGGGGACAAAATGTAACATCTCAAAGTTTGCAGATGATACCAAGTTGGGTGGGAGGGTGAACTGTGACGAGGATGCAGAGATCCTTCAGAATGATCTGGACAGGTTGGGTGAGTGGGCAAATCAATGGCAGATGCAGTATAATTTGGATAAATGTGAGGTTATTCACTTTGGAAGCAAAACCAAGAAGGCAGATTACTACCTGAATGGCTGTAAATTGGGAGAGGGGAGAGTGCAGAGGGACCTGGGTGTCCTTGTGCACCAGTCGCTGAAGGTAAGCATGCAGGTGCAGCAGGCGGTAAAGAAGGCAAATGGTATGTTGGCCTTCATTGCGAGAGGTTTCGAGTACAGGAGCAGGGATGTGTTGTTGCAATTATACAGGGCCTTGGTGAGGCCACACCTGGAGTATTGTGTGCAGTTTTGGTCTCCTTTTCTGAGGAAGGATCATCATAGAATCATAGAAATCATAGAAACCCTACAGTGCAGAAGGAGGCCATTCGGCCCATCGAGTCTGCACCGACCACAATCCCACCCAGGCCCTACCCCCACATATTTACCCGCTAATCCCTCTAACCTACGCATCTCAGGGGCAATTTTAACCTGGCCAATCAACCTAACCCGCACATCTTTGGACTGTGGGAGGAAACCGGAGCACCCGGAGGAAACCCACGCAGACACGGGGAGAATGTGCAAACTCCACACAGACAGTGACCCGAGCCGGGAATCGAACCCGGGACCCTGGAGCTGTGAAGCAGCAGTGCTAACCACTGTGCTACCGTCTTGCTCTCGAGGGAGTGCAGCGAAGGTTTGCCAGGCTGATTCCGGGGATGGCGGGACTGATGTATGAGGAGAGATTGACGAGGTTAGGATTGTTTTCGCTGGAGTTCAGACGAATGAGGGGGGATCTCATAGAGACTTATAAAATTCTAACAGGACTAGACAGGGTAGATGCAGGGAGGATGTTCCCAATGGTGGGGGAGTCCAGAACCAGGGGTCACAGTCTGAGGATTCGGGGTAGACCATTTAGGACGGAGATGAGGAGACATTTCTTCACCCGGTGAGCCTGTGGAATTCATTACCACAGGAAGTAGTTGATGCCAAAACATTGAATGTATTCAAGAGGCGGCTGGATATAGCACTTGGGGCGAATGGGGTTAAAGGTTATGGCGGGAAAGCAGGATTAGGCTATTGAGTTGGATGATCAGCCATGATGGTGATGGATGGCGGAGCAGGCTCGAAGGGCCGAATGGCCTCCTCCTGCCCCTATCTTCTATGTTTCTACAAGTGTTTGGTGAGAGCTAGGCAAAACACTGGATGGCCACTGGAGCGATATCAGCAGATCTGATGAAGTAATATACACGGCGCAACAGGTTGGTTCAGTTAAATCTGTAGCCAACTTGTGACTGTTAGTACGATGACCGTAAAGGAAAAGTCGCAAGTGAAGGAGAAGTGAAAGGTCGACTCTGATGTGTCACGCAACATCGTGACACTCACAGGGCCTGTGTGAAGTGGCCCAACATGGAGATCTGGAGACAAAAAGCTCTCTGAAGTAAGGTTGAGGCGATATGATGGCACCCTCCACATGCCGAGAGGACAAATTAATCTGAGGACACGAAGGACGATTTAGAGTTTCAGATCACAGATGGGATACCACAGCCACTGGCTTTAGCAGAAGCGTGTCTAAAGCTTGGGAACTCTGAATGCGTCAACAGCGATTCACAATGCGTCGTGGCACACAACACCAGTGAGAGCAGAACAGATCCTAGAGGAGTACATCGATATGTTTATCGATTGAGGGCTGGAGTTTTACCGCCCTGCCCGCCACAGGAATCGGAGTGGGTGGGGCGGTAAGTGTGCCCTTGATACTCTCAGGCCAGCATCGAGGACACATTTGTGCTCACAAGAACATATTGGGCATACTGAGATGAACTGACAGCCCAAGCTGCCTTCGACAAAGGAAATTGAGTCATCATCCCTAAGGAGATGAGAAGAGAGATGCTGAGATTTATCTTTTCAAGCTGTCAATGGATTGAATCAGCCCTGAGGTAGGCAAGAAATGTGCTTTACTGACCAAACATGAGCAATGTAATGAAAGACAACAGCTAGCACAGTGCATGTAACCAGTACCAAACTGAACAAGCTAGAGGGCCACTGATAACATATGACATCCCAGACAGACCACGGATGAAGATCAGAGTACATCTCTTTCACTTTGGCAGGAACCGATTATCTCATCACTGACCACTGGGAATTAGCTTCAACTGCAACAACAAGAGAAATAGTCGAATACTTGAGAGCACACTTCAGTCAGTACAGCATTCCAAACATTGTGATGAGTGATAGTGGCCCTCAGTTCACAAGTGAAGAATTTAGCCGTTTCACAAAGGATTGGGAAACTCAGCACCACACATCATCTCCACTCTATGACTGGAAAGGCTAAGGCACCAGTGAAAATCGCCAAAGGACTCACCAAGAAATTGAGCGGACCTAGCACTGGCGTATAGAAGGCAATCCTCAAGTGGAGAAACGCACTGATTGGAGGCAGGGGGAAAGTAGTCCAGTTCAGACACTGGGGTCATGCCGCACGTAAACTAATCTCTCAATCGCCAAAAATCAACTGAAACCAGAAGTAGTAAAAGGTACGAGTGAAAGGATCAAGACGAAATGACAGAAAGACAAATTTCAGTTTGACAAGATTTCCAAACCATTACCGAAATTGGACACTGGAGAGCCAGTCAGGGTACAAACCTTCTCAACAGGAGTCAACCCACATTGAAACCTAGCTCGTGTGTGGAGAAATTGTCACCCCCATCATACACAGTGGAAGTAAATGACCAAATATACCAGCACATCCGCAAACATAGTGAACAACTAGTGAAACCGCTCCTTCACAGCAATTAGGGAAAAGGGATCTCACCAGCCGTACTGAGTACAGAACTATCCCAGAGGTCCATGAATCCCAACTATGACAACAGTCACCAAGGCAACAAGGGCTACAGGAATGACACTCTCCGGATAAGGGACAGATAGACAGACAGTGTCAACGTGCATGCATCCCATTAAGAGACCTGCACAATTTAAAGATCATGGGCGGGATTTTCCCGTCCTGCCTGCCACGGGAATCGTAGCGGGCGGGGCAGTAAATTCGGAAGAACATGCAAAGGTCCGCTGACCTGGGGCGGGAATTTCCGGCCTTGTGGGGGGCGAGCGCGGCCGGAAGATCCCACCCATCATGTGCAATGCATGCGCAGTGACTGATTAGTAGAGCAAACAGTTGTTAATGCATGAGAACGGGGGGTAACTTGGGTAACTCACAGTCACACCGGATTGTGCATTCAGATGTGTCTTTTGTTCACTCGGAAAGGGGAGAGGCTTGTATCTTTTGCTGAACGTGAAAAGGGAGATGTTTGGGCTTTTGAAAATGCAGTCGAACTAAATGTACTCCCTCGCTTGCCATAGTCTTGCAATTCTGTCATGAGGCAAGACCTGTCGGCTGCCATTTTTATCCAGTTCAGTAAAAAGTCTCACGAAGACAAGGCACTGAAAAAGACTTGCTGTCCCGCCTCCAACCTCCAATCCTTTTTTTTCCATCCACGGCTCGGTCACGGAAATAAGTCCGGAGTCTCCCTCGACTGCACGGCAGCCCTGCTGGTAATTATTGCTGCTGTGCAGAGAAGAGACACCTCGGGATAATCACTGAGGCAAAATGTATGATTATACTAATGATTTAGCAATAATGTAATTAAAATCCCACTCACACGATCAGAAGTTAAATGCTTTGAACCACTGGTAATGAAATAAAGGCAGCCACCAGACAGCACCGTCACAATAAAGTCAGAGGATACCTCATCAGAAAGTTGGATCGCAGCTTATTTAAACAGAGTGCACAAATGTGTACGGGGAATCATTTGGAGCCATGAGCTGCATTTATCGTATGCTTTGTAGTTCTGTGTGAGCCAGATCATACAATCTTAGAGCACAGAAGGCCAATCGGCCCGTTGTGCCCAGACTATCTCTTTTAAAGAGTTGTCCGATTAGTCCCACTCCCCTCAGCCTGAGAGTTTCCTTCCCCCTTCAAGGATTCACCCAATTTCCCTCGTGAGCGTTGCTATTGCATCTGCTTCCAGATTGAGGCAGCACCTTCTGGGTCGCAATAACTGGCTGCATGGAAAAACATTCCCCACATCTCACCTCCACCTTTTTTTGCCAATTACCTCCCAATCCAGAATCTCTTTGCATGGGGTTAACTCTGAGGAAACGACTCAGTCAGCCTGCATCTCTCTAATGGGCAGACGCTCTGCGAATACAGCAGACCAGTCAAGGGAGGAGGAGATGAAAGCAGAATTCTGCGGATGCTGGAATCTGAAACAAAAACAGAAAATGCTGGAAAATCTCAGCAGGTCCGACAGCATCTGTGGAGAGAGAAAAGAGCCAATGTTTTAAGTCCAGATGACCCTTTGTGTGACGAAGGGTCATCAAGACTCGAAACGTTGGCTCCAGTCTCTCCCCAAGAGGGGAGGAGAGATTATTCTGCTGGAATACTGTCCTTCCTACCTCCCTTTCCTCAGGACCCCAGTTCAAACACAGTTCCGGCCAAAGAGATGAAACTCTCCTCCGTGTGCTGGTCAAAGAACAAAGAAAGTTACAGCACAGGAACAGGCCCTTCGGCCCTCCAAGCCTGCACCGACCGTGCTGCCCGACTGAACTAAAACCCCCGACCCTTCCGGGGACCATATCCCTCTATTCCCATCCTATTCATGTACTTGTCAAGATGCCCCTTAAAAGTCACTACCGTATCTGCTTCCACTACCTTCCCCCGGCAGCGAGTTCCAGGCACCCACCACCCTCTGTGTAAAAAATCTGCCTCGTACATCTCCTTTAAACCTTGCCCCTCGCACCTTAAACCTATGCCCCCTAGTAATTGACTCTTCCACCCTGAGAAAAAGCTTCTGACTATCCACTCTGTCCATGCCCCTCATAATCTTGTACAAAGAACAAAGAACAGTACAGCACAGGAACAGGCCCTTCGGCCCTCCAAACCCGCGCCGCTCCCTGGTCCAAACTAGACCATTCTTTTGTATCCCTCCATTCCCACTCCGTTCATGTGGCTGTCTAGATAAGTCTTAAACGTTCCCAGTGTGTCCGCCTCCACCACCTTGCCTGGCAGCGCATTCCAGGCCCCCACCACCCTCTGTGTAAAATACATCCTTCTGATATCTGTGTTAAACCTCCCCGCTCTCACCTTGAACCTATGACCCCTCGTGAACGTCACCACCGATCTGGGAAAAAGCTTCCCACCGTTCACCCTATCTATGCCTTTCATAATTTTTTACACCTCTATTAGGTCACCCCTCATCCTCCGTCTTTCCAGTGAGAACAACCCCAGTTTACCCAATCTCTCCTCATAACTAAGCCCTTCCATACCAGGCAACATCCTGGTAAACCTCCTCTGCACTCACTCTAAAGCCTCCACGTCCTTCTGGTAGTGTGGCGACCAGAACTGGACGCAGTATTCCAAATGCGGCCGAACCAACATTCTATACAACTGCAACATCAGACCCCAACTTTTATACTCTATGCCCCGTCCTATAAAGGCAAGCATGCCATATGCCTTATTCACTACCTTCTCCACCTGTGACGTCACCTTCAAGGATCTGTGGACTTGCACACCCAGGTCCCTCTGCGTATCTACACACTTTATGGTTCTGCCATTTATCGTATAACTCCCCCCTATGTTAGTTCCACCAAAATGCATCACTTCGCATTTATCTGGATTGAACTCCATCTGCCATTTCTTTGTCCAAATTTCCAGCCTATCTATATCCTTCTGTAGCTTCTGACAATGTTCCTCACTATCTCCAAGTCCAGCCATTTTCGTGTCGTCCGCAAACTTACTGATCACCCCAGTTACACCTTCTTCCAGAAGGCTGTGAATGAGTTCGGTCTGTCCCCAACCAGACCCCGGGGGTTTATAGATAAGCAGTGCAGCAATTATCTCTGAATTGGCTGTCCCATGCAGAGGGGCCTCAGTGTTGGCTTGTGTGGAAAGCAGAAATATGGTATTGGAGCGGCGGGGGGGTTTGCGAGCGCGGTGCAGGTCTTGCTGTTCTGTGGTTCTAGGCAAAGATGTTTTGTAGCGACAGGTAAAGGACACTTTGCTTTAAAGCTGCGATATGTCACACTGGCTGTCAAAACCCTCTCGCACAGCCCCGCATCCCTTACCTTGCTGAGCCGAACTGTTTCTCTTTGAACGATTTTATTTTTTTCAAAAGTGCAACTCAGAAGGTGATGGCCTAGTGGTATTATCGCTAGATTATTAATCCAGGAGCTCAGCTAATGTTCTGGGGGACCCAGGTTCGAATCCCGCCACGGCAGATGGTGGAATTTGAATTCAATAAAAAATATCTGGAATTAAGAATCTACTGATGAAACCATTGTCGGAAAAAGCCATCTGGTTCACCAATGTCCTTTAGGGAAGGAAATCTGCCGTCCTTACCCGGTCTGGCCTACATGTGACTCCAGAGCCACAGCAATGTGGTTGACTCTCAACTGTCCTCTGCAATGGCCGAGCGAGACACTCAGTTCGAGGGCATCTAGGGATGGGCAATAAATGCTGGCCCAGCCAGCGACGCCCAAGTCCCACGAATGAATAAGAAAAAAACTTCACCCAAACATTCCAATGAATTGTAGCCTTGCCCTGCCATTGCCACTGGACTAGTAATCCAGAGACCCAGGGTAATGCTCTGGAGGACCTGAGTTCGAATCCCACCATGGCAGATGGTTATAATGGAATTCAATCAAAATCTGGAAGTGGCGGGTGGTTATTTTCAACCAGTGTTCACCGTGGGCAAAAATAGCGGTGGAACATCCCACAAAACCCCGGGACTGGAAATCTCGTTCTGAAATTTTCCTTGCCCCTCGCTGGCGATGCATCAGTTTAAATGTATTTAAAGGGCTCCCGCACCATATGCTTCCCCCCAGGTAGGGAATTCCACCCCCCCCCCCCCACCCCAACCCGCCAACGCATACGATAGCTTTAGCAAAACATGCAGCTATTGAGGGGAAGGTGCAAAGGTGAGTATAGTCCCCCACCCCAGGGGGAGAGAGACATGCCTGGGTAGTGCCAACCCCTGAAATGGCTGAGCAAGGGCAATTAGGGATGCCACTGAATAAATAAACAAATAAAATGAATGATTTTTTAAAATCTACATGTGATATACTGTAGAGTTTCACAGACAGATCTTAGTGACCTTGTCTCTCATTTCTTGATCGAACGGCACATCTCTCATTGATATATCTTGGTTTTTTTAATTCATTCACGGGATGTGGGTATTGCTGGCTGGGCCAGTATTTATTACCCATCCCTAGTTGCCATTTCACAGGGCAATTAGGGCAGCACGGTGGCACGGTGGTTAGCACTGCTGCCTCACAGTCCAGGGACCCGGGTTCAATTCCCGGCTTGGGTCACTGTCCGTGTGGAGTTTGCACATTCTCCCCGTGTCTGCGTGGGTTTCCTCCGGGTGCTCCGGTTTCCTCCCACAGTCTGAAAGACGTGCTGGTTAGGGTGCATTAGCCGTGCTAAATTCTTCCTCAGTGTAACCCGAACAGGAGTGCGGCGACTAGGGGATTTTCACAGTAACTTCATTGTAGTGTTAATGTAAGCCTACTCGTGACACTAATAAAAGATAAATAAATAAGAGTGAACCACATTGCTGCTTGGGTCTTGAGTCACATGTAGGCCGTACCCAGATGGGGTTTTGACAACATCACTCGACTTTTAACTCCAGATTTTTATTGAATTGAAATTTCACCATCTGCTGTGGTGGGATTCGAACCCGGGTCCTCAGAGCATCACCCTGGGTCTCTGGATTACTAGCCCAGTGATAATGCCACTGCCTCCACAAGATGAAATCTGGTGAATCTTTATCCCGTTTGATCTTGTGGAATGTCCAGCTCACTGCGCTCCCATTGACCCAGGCAACTGCTACTGAATTGAGCCCCCAAGGTGCAGGGATGTTGAATTAGGAGCCCAGATATTCCCAACCTTTGACTGTGGGTGCACGGAATTGTCCTCCTCTCTCCACAGAACCCATGTGAGAACCTAAGGAGCCATCCCGTGGGAATGACGTACCCGGCGAATATTCTACCTCACCACCCGCCTCGTAGCACATTTGAAGACTTCACCTGCTGATAGTGGAGGCTCACGACTGGCGACCACGACGACACACACTTATCTCACAGTTCAACGTAAAGGCGACTGGACTGTCCACGGAGACTGGAGCTGTCCAATTCTGAACTACCAAAGTCATTGAACAAATCTTCTGGAGACACACTCAAAAACAACCCGACTACACTTTTGAAACAAAATGGCAGTTTTGGGGATGACTGTTCCGTGGACTCCACTCATTCTTACACTAACTTTGCGAAAAGAAACCAACTTTTTTCTCTCATCTAGAATCATACTCCAGTTTTGTAAAAGGAATTTTTTATCCACTGATTATCGTGAACGCTTCTTGTAGGCCGCTTGTATCGTCTTGCGTGGTCATGTTCTTAAGATAGAGACAAAACAAAATTAGAGCACATTTCACGTCATCTCGTTTCCTATCGCTGATAGATTTTTGTTCATTAACAACATATTTACACCATTTTTACACCATCGTCAAATGGTCACTTTACATTGTAATTCGCTCAGAGTTGGGATGACTGGACACACAGGGTGGGGGAAAGTAGTGCAGGCTTGATTGATAGGTCTCATTCCCTTGTGGAATTTCCAACAGAAATCGGGAGCCGGGAAATCTGTCTCAGGCGGCAGGATTCAGACAGGCCAGAATGAATTGACGGCCCTCGATGTCAACAGATTGGAAAACGGGCTGGCGCATCGGCCATTTTATGCTCCCGCCCCAGACAAATTTCTCTGCTTTTTTTTTTCCAGTCCCTGTGCCAATCACTGAGATTCCGGCCTACCTTTGGTTGAGTGTCAGATGTGAGGAAGAGATTCTAACCAATGTTGCCACTACGCTGTAGTTGGAAATGTGAGGAGGCTGGAGGAAAAGAAAGGGTAGCTGGCCCCGGTATGAGTGACTCTGTCAGTGGACTCTGTACGCAGTTTTTCATTTCATAGAATCCCTACAGTGCAGAAAGAGGCCATTCGGCCCATCGAGTCTATCCTGACCACAATCCCACCCTATTCCCTTAACCCCACGTATTTACCCTGCTAATCCCCCTGACACTAGGGTCAATTTAGCATGGCCAATACACCTAACCCGCACGTCTTTGGAGTGTGGGAGGAAACCGGGGCACCCAGAGGAAACCCAAGCAGACACGGGGGGAATGTGCAAACTCCACACAGACAGAGACCCAAGCTGGGAATCAAACCCAGATCCCTGGAGCTGTCAGAGATCCTTGGGTACCAGCAACCTTAGGCACACTTCCTCAACTCTTAACACAAACAATGCTGGACACTATGCATCCAATGCAAGGTCTTTAATTACTGTGCACATGGAGAACTCCTCTTCCTCCTTTGAAATGGCTGGAATGGTTCTGACGTTACAGAGAACTAACTCAGCAGTTGCTGTGAGGCAGCAGTGCTAACCACTGTGCCACCGTGCCACCCATTTTTTAACGGGGAAACAAAGGAACGACATTAAGTCCTTTCGGCAATCAGGCAATCTTTATAAAATTAAGTCTGGAATTCCCCAAAGCACAAACACAAAACAGATAACTCAACAAAAGTGATCACTTCCAGTGAATTGAGATGGGGTTTCAGTACCCTGGACAGTTCCCAGGACAGCCTGGCTTGCTGATGATGATCCTTAGAATGGGTTCAACCCTAAACACCACACTCCAGTCCCTAGTCCATTATCCTGGAACTCCATAGTGCAGCATGCCCCCAACACTAAATGTAAAAATATATATATGTGTTTTACAAAGTATTGACTGATTCCAAGTTTGGATTTTAAGTCTGTAGATTGTAGGTAGGGAGAAGAAACCACAGTGGGTGAATGGAGTTCAGGTACAGATTGGCGATGGTCCAATCGAGTGGCAGAGCAGGCTTGAGGCCTCCTCCCCTTCCCCATGTTGGACAGCACAGAGAGAATTTTCCAAAGGCACTCTCGCTGCAGAGATAAGCCAGCAACTTCTGTTAAGGTGCCCCCTTATTGACAGAATCCTTCAAACTTTCCATTTGATGTTGGCTTTGCCCATGTCCCATGACATCTGGAAGCCCTAATGCAGGCAATGTGATTCACCAGTTCACGCCTGTGAGGCCTAGCTTCCTGAGATTCTTAGTTTCTCTTAGGCCTCATGGGGAGAAGCAATGAAAAGAAGCAATGCATTCCATGACTGGCAGCTGGGGGAACTGGGCAACTGGAGGCCCTTTAATATAACATTCAACAAAATGCAGACGCAACTCCATATCTATAGAAAGGCAGAACTGAATGATGCGATCCTCAACTTAATTCCCAACCCGATGCTTGACACTAAAGGTGGTTCACCAATGTGTCTGAGTCATGAAGAAAAGCTTAAAATTTGACCTCACTTGACATAAGTTAGGCACGCACGACCATCATCCTGAGCAGTAGTGGTCATTATATGACGAAGGGACATTTGTCCTCCGCCTCCAATGCGCCTATGATTCTCAGCAGACTTCCTGAACATTCTGTCCAGCTGTAGCGTGTTGACTGAACTAAGACTCGGCACAGTCTCCTGTCTTTAGTTTCAAGAAAGCCTCCAGTAGTGACTAAAGAAAGGAATATTATTTGAAGGCACAGTTATCCCTTCTGCCTCATCATGATTGAATATTGGGCCAAGATAGTTGTAATTCGGAGGCAGAAACCCCCTTCACCTTTATTTACAATTCCAACAGCAGTACACAGAGTGCTATCAGTCAGCAGTCTACCCTGAATTTAACCCTGAAGAGTGTGAGGTGATGCACTCTGGAAGGAGTAATTTGACTAGGGAGTATTCAATGAACTGGGAAGTTCCGAAGAACAAAGGAACCTTGGCGTGTTTGTCTATAGATCTCTGAAGGCGGAAAGGCAGATAAATAGGGTGGTGAAAAAGGCATACGGCACACTCGCCTTTATCAATCAAGGCATAGATTACAAAAGCAGGGAGGTCATGATGGAGTTGTACAGAACTTTGGGTGAGGCCACAGCTGGAGATCTGTGTGCAGTTCTGGTCGCCACATTATAGGAAGGACGTGAATGCACTGGAGGGGGTGCAGAGGAGATTCACCAGGATGCTGCCTGGGACGGAGCATTTAAGTTATGAAGAGAGGTTGGATAGGCTTGGGTTGTTTTCTCTGGAGCAGAGAAGACTGAGGGGCGACCTGATTGAGGTATTCAAGATTATGAGGGGCATGGACAGAGTGGATAAAGAGCAGCTGTTCCCCTTAGTTGAAGAGTCAGTTATGAGGGGACACAAGTTAAAAGTGAGGGGTGGGAGGTTTAGGGGGCATTTGAGGAAAAACGTTTTTACCCAGAGGGTGGTGAGGGTGTGGAATGTGCTGCCTGGGAGGGCGGTGGAGGCGGGATGCCTCACATCCTTTAAAAAGTACCTGGATGAGTATTTGGCACGCCATAATATTCAAGGCTGTGGGCCAAGTGCTGGCAGATGGGATTAGGTGGGCAGGTCAGGGCCTTTAATGCGTCGGTGCAGACTCGATGGGCTGAAGGGCCTCTTCTGCACTGTAGGATTCTATGATACCTTCAGGGGTGCCAGAGGAACTGACTCTCCCGGTTAAATACAAGGAAAAGTCTCCCTGATTGGCCCATCAATTGACTCCTTAATCAGGGAGTTCATATTCCAGTAGGCCAACCTCAATGGCCTGATTGAAGTCATTACAATAGTTCTCTTGCTGTGGGCAAGTGCCTATTCTCTATCTGAGAACTGTACAAAGGCAGGATTGAATGGGGGCAAACTGCAAGCCTGTACCCATCACTTGATGGGTGTTACACTTGTTTGGGTTGTGACCATGGACAAAAGAAAATTCATTATAGAGCGATTTGCGCATTTTTGTAATATCATGTCTAGACAAGACACTGCACAATGTTCAGACGGTAGTGTACCATGACCATTGATATAAGCAGAACAAAACGCTTTGGTACGTATTATCATCCCCTTTGTGGATTTGCACAGCTACAGAACAGACTCTTAGCTGCTGAACTTAAACAATGACATGTATCAGGTGGAAACTGATGTTTGGAAGATTTCCATCGTATGGTTTAATGTATTTGGAATTTGTCGTAAGGAAACTTATTGTTGAGATTTTCCACTCTTCCCGTACCCCCTTCCGCTCCCCCCCCCCCACCCCGCCACCCCCCCCCGCCGCCCCCCCCCCCCGCCCCCCGCCACCCCACCGCAGTGTGTTTTACCATAGCAGAGGTTGCCCGCAATCAGCTGGCCGTGGGACCTTCCAAAACCCCGCCGCTGTCAATAGGGTTCCTCGTTGATCCCAACCTGCACCACCAGGGTATCCGTGGCAGGAGGGATGGAGGTGGGGGGCCGGGAGGGGGGGTTGGAGTGGGGTTGTGGGGGGGGTGAGGGGGCGGGTTCCCCTTGGCGGGACCGGAAGATAAGCATCCAATGCCAAGCTTGTTCAGAAGAAAAGCAGATTGATGATTCGAATCAACAGAGGACTAACGACCTCATTTAAATTGCAGCGGAACTCATTTAAAGCTAGCCTTATGTTAAATAGTGTAAATGCAATGCTAAATGTCAGATTTGGCAGCATTTAAAACAACCACCCCAAAGCCAGAGGTGTGTAATGTAATCGGTTGCTGATTCCCGCAATGATTTACGGTGGCTACATTGTAGTCGAGGGTCCCTACTCTGCAGAGGGCGCCCTGCACAGACAACACAACCATGTTTTTTTTATTCATTCGTGGGGCATGGGCGTCGCTGGTTGCCCAGCATTTATTGCCCATCCCTAGTTGCCCCTTGAGAAGGTGATGGTGAGCCGCCATCTTGAATCGTTGCAGTCCACGATATCTCCTCCCCCTGTTCTCCAACAGTGAGAATGGCAGTTCAGTGGCGATTAGCACGGGTTTGTATTGAACGCCAAATAGCGTTACGACAAATTCCAAATACATTAAACCATACGAGTGCTGTGGGTTGACCCGCAATGCCGTTAGGGAGGGAATTCCAGGATTTTGTCCCAGTGACTGCGAACGAACGGCGATATATTTCCCAGTCAGGATGGTGAGTGGCTTGGAGGGGAACTTGCAGGTGGTGGTGTTCCCAGGTATCTGCTGCCCTTGTCCTTCTAGATGGAAGTGGTCGTGGGTTTGGAAGGTGCTGCCTAAGGAGCCTTGGTGAGTTGCTGCAGTGCATCTTGTAGATGGTACACACTGCTGTTACTGAGCGTCGGTGGTGGAGGGAGTGAATGTTTGTAGATGTGGTGCCAATCAAGTGGGCTGCTTTGTCCTGGATGGTGTTGAGCTTCTTGAGTGTTGTTGGAGCCACACCCATCCAGGCAAGTAGGGAGTATTCCATCACACTCCTGACTTGTGCCTTGTCGATGGTGGATAGGCTTTGGGGAGTCAGGGGGTGAGTTGTGATGCCTGAGACACCAGTGACCGATGACAGGATAAGGAGACCCAAGACAGAAATGAACTACCATCACTATGAACCCAACAGCCAGCATTAGAGACTGACAGAATGTTATCACCTGGTGCAGGACAAAACTAACATGCAGCCATTCCCAAAGCATCTCCCACCACCTGAGATATCCCTCTCGCCACTCCAATGAGGGGGGGGCGGGGGGAGTAAAAGGCATTTGAATCCCCCTTTAACTGAGTATTGGTGCCACTTTGTCACATGTCACTGCCCAACCTCTGAGTGAATTACCCTCTTTCTTTTGGCTTCAGACGGCCTTAGTGAAGTGATCTCAGGTGATCTCAATTCTGCTCTAACTGGGATCGCAGGAAAAAGTGGGTGCCATTTGGTGTTCAATACAAACCCGTGCTAATCGCCACTGAACTGCCATTCTCACTGTTGGAGAACAGGGGGAGGAGATATCGTGGACTGGAGGCGTCATGTTGATTCTCGGCTGAGATTGGGAGTTTATGATGTTGATGAGGCAATGTAGAGCGTGGCTTACTTGCTGGTTTGAATTGGGTAATAAGTCTTCGGAGGCAGAAGTCCCTTCATCAAAATCCCTTTGTTTACAAACTCTAACAGCAGTACACAGAGTGCTATCAGTCAGCAGTCTACCTTCGGGAGTGCCAGAGGAACTGACACGCCCCGGTTAAATACAAGGAAAAGACTCCCTGATTGGCCCATCAAAATCCCTTTATTTACAAACTCTAACAGCAGTACACAGAGTGCTATCAGTCAGCAGTCTACCTCCGGGAGTGCCAGAGGAACTGACACGCCCCGGTTAAATACAAGGCAAAGACTCCCTGATTGGCCCATCAATTGGATCCTTAATCAGGGAGTTCATATTCCAATAGGCCAACCTCAATGGCCTAATTGAAGTCATTACAAATTGAACATGAAAGTACACCACTGCTGTTGGATGTAAAATAAAAACCTTCCACTACGACCGATATTCTTTCCCAAAAAGAACCCTCCACCCTGCCCCTTCCCCCCCCTCACTTGCCCATTATTCTCTCCAAAAGCAAAGTGGAATTTATTTTGGTGTGGTGGGGAGGGGGGGCGGTGATTAACGAAGATTACTCCAAGACATTTCCAGGTGTTGACTCATTTCTAATTAAATGGCCACAGTTGACAAAGTAACCACTGGAATGAGCACCTTAATCATTGTTAGTGTAGGTGTTTCTTGGTGTTTTGAGTCCAGATTCATTTCTGCTCCCGGGATTTGAGATACCGTGTAAGTCCTCTCCTTTAGCCAGGAAAGGACTGGGATAACATTCCACCCCTGCCCCCCACCCCCTCGCTCTTCCCCACACAGATTCTGTTGCTAAAGCCCCCTGTGCAGTCAATTCACAATTGTCAGGGAGGGTGACGGGGTGAGAGAAAAAAAAACAACTCTAAGGCACAGTTGTTTATGACTCCTTTATTGTAACTTGTGAACCAAAAGAGTTATGGAAATGCGGCCTTCGAACAATGGCTCGGATTTTCCAGTCCCACCCACGGCGGCAATCGTCAAGGATGGGACGGAAAACCCTGACGGACAGGGCAAAGGTCATAGAATCATAGAGGTTTACAGCATGGAAACACGCCCTTCGGCCCAACTTGTCCATGCCGCCCAGTTTTTTTAACCACTAAGCTAGTCCCAATTGTCCGCGCTTGGCCCATATCCCTCTATACCCATCTTACCCATGTCTAAATGCTTTTTAAAAGACAAAATTGTACCCGCCTCTACTACTGCCTCGGTCGGCCGACTCCAGGCCACAGTTTAACAACTTGCATTGAAAGCCCACCTTTAAAGTGGGAAAAGCCTGCGAAATTCCGTAGCCATGGAACATCTGAGTGGCACTCTACAGGAAGGCTCTGACAGACCTTTCAATGCTTTCTTTGAAGATACAAGACAAAAGAGTGGCGTGAAATGAAGCCAAACCAACAGTGTCAACCCTGTGTAATGCTTGTTCTGTATAAGTTTCGCCAAGTAACATCAGATACAGTACATTGACCTGCATCTTATTCATTTAGCTTAATGTGTTGTTATGTGTAGTAACCATTAGATGCTTGTAATATGACAAAGCTGTTGTGCCCTTCCTTGTTACTGACTTCAGACTGCCTTTAACTGTATGAGGAACAAAAAGGAAACATTTAGCCTTTAACATGGGAAATATCTGTACTATGTACAAGTTTTATTCAGATAAAGCACAAGAGTATAGAATGGTCGTGTATGACAAGTGACCGCGATTTTATCATTATAAACATGATTGTTCAGTGAAGCAGCAATGAGTGGTTTCTACAGAGGAAGCCCCCATTGCCTCTTCTTGACTTTTGATGCCATACTGTGATGTTTTAACAAGTCTGGAAGAGGAAGATGGTTTCCATTTTGATTTTCTAGTTATCGAAATAAGTAAAAAAAAAATGAACAGGTTTTTGTGGTAGACTTAGAACGCGAGGTTGAAGACCGGACCCAAGGATCCTCATCATCACCCGGTCTTCAGATCTTCATTTCCGTTGCTTTGCCGAAACCCCCAGATAATGACTGTTCAAACGATGAACCCATTGGAGCAAAGCATCTCATCGAAGGCGGTGGTGTTGGCGATCCCATCGACTTTAGCCAGGATGAACTTGCAGAAGTAAAAATGTGGAAGGACGTGTTGGGAAGAGTCAATGTATCCCGCGCAGATATGTGTCAATTTCGAATGCAGAGCAGTCAATGATGTTGGAGCTTTCAAATCAGAAATCATGGCTTCTTGTGAGAAAAACAAAATTTTCAAGTATATTATACCTGCCATCAAAGATGCCCTTCTTATATGATAATAAATATATATCATAGTATGCCATTGTAAATGTGAGTGTGTGTTCATTGGCCAGTCGGCTGACTGTTTCACTTCTTTCATTCTATCCAGCAACAAGACACCATGTTGAGCCCAGCAGTGCATACAATGACTCGACGAGTAAATGAGCCAAAAACACAATGGCGGAATTTAATCCAGCCATTGTGGCAGGAAACATGGCAGCCGCGCCCACTCAGTTACGCGAAAGACCGTACATTAATCTGGGGAAAAGCCCCCGGCAATTAAGTCAGAGGACAGAAGGGGGCGATTGCGAGAAGCTCGCCCACCCGCAGTGGGATGTAAATAAGGCTCGGTATCACACCAATGAACACCGATTCACTGTGAGCCCACCAGAATTGAACTGTGGCTCAGGGGTCAAATGGGTTTGCATTTTCTCCCGTGCCTCCCAAAGGTTGCCCAGAGCAAACGCTGTCACCTGTAGCCTCGTGGGGGCACTCGAAGGACCCAACACTACGTAAGAACATCAGAACGAAGAGCAGGAGTGAGGGGTGGGAGGTTTAGAGGGGATTTCATAGAAATCATAGAATCATAGAAACCCTACAGTGCAGAAGGAGGCCATTCGGCCCATCGAGTCTGCACCGACCACAATCCCACCCAGGCCCTACCCCCACATATTTACCCGCTAATCCCTCTAACCTACGCATCTCAGGACTCTAAGGGGCAATTTTTAACCTGGCCAATCAACCTAACCCGTACATCTTTGGACTGTGGGAGGAAACCGGAGCACCCGGAGGAAACCCACGCAGACACGAGGAGAATGTGCAAAGTCCACACAGACAGTGACCCGAGCCGGGAATCGAACCCGGGACCCTGGAGCTGTGAAGCAGCAGTGCTAACCACTGTGCTACCGTGCCGCCCCCTTTGAGGAAAGATTGTTTGACCCAGAGGGTGGTGAGGGTCTGGAATGTGCTGCCTGGGGGGGTGGTGGAGGCGGGATGCCTCACATCCTTGAAAAAGTACCTGGATGAGCACTTGGCGCATCATAACATTCAAGGCTATGGGCCAAGTGCTGGCAAATGGGATCAGGTGGTCAGGTCAGGGCCTTTCATGCGTCGACGCAGACTCGATGGGCCGAAGGGCCTCTTCTGCACTGTAGGATTCTGTCAGTAGGCCATCTGGCCCCTCGAGCCTGCTCCGCCATTCAATAAGATCATGGTTGATCTTTTCGTGGACTCAGCTTCACTTACCCGCCCGCTCACCATAACCCTTAATTCCTTTACTGTTCAAAAGTTTATCCATCCTTGCCTTAAAAACATTTAATGAGGTAGCCTCAACTGGGCAGGGAATTCCACAGATTCACAACCCTTTGGGTGAAGAGGTTCCTCCTCAACTCAGTCCTAAATCTGCTCCCCCTTATTTTGAGGCCATGCCCCCCCCCCTCCCCCCCGCAATTCGACTCCGTCCCTGTGACCCCCGTTCCACCCTCACTTCACTGAGCCCAGGTATCCAACGATGATCCCCGGTGAGGTCCTTGGAGCAACACCGGCAACAGGCACTGCCAGCAATGGAGAACTGCTGGCCTCTGATTGGCCGCCAGCTCTTGGGAGGCAGGATCATAAATCCACAGGAAGGCCCGTCATTGGTCAGTTAAGTGCAGGACTGGCACTTCCCGCGCAGAAGACCCCGCCCATCACCAACATTAAATAAAGCCCCAGAGCTCAGGTGGAAAAAACAGAGATTGTTGGAAATACTCAGCAGATCAGGCGTAGATGACCTTTCACCCCAGAGTTGACCCCACCCCCAGTTCCTTTAGGCATATCTACAGCCTCTGTGTTCCTTCACCGGGGCAGGTAAAAGACGGGGCTCCAGTTCCGATGCCTTAGGGGTGGCATGGTGGCACAGTGGTTAGCACTGCTGCCTCACTGCACCAGGGACCCGGGTTCAAATCCCGGCTTGGGTCACTCTCTGTGCAGAGTCTGCATGTTCTCCCCCGTGTCTGCGTGGGTTTCCTCCGGGTGCTCTGGTTTCCTCCCACACTCCAAAGATGTGCTGGTTAGGTGGATTGGCCACGCTAAATTCTCCCTCAGTGTAACCTTGATGTGGAGTTGCTGGCGTTGGACTGGGGTGGGCACAGTAAGGAGTCTCACAACACCCAGGTTAAAGTCCAACAGGTTTGCTTGGAACCACCTGATGAAGGGGCAACGCTCCGAAAGCTCGTGCTACCAAATAAACCTGTTGGACTTTAACCTGGTGTTGTCAGTGTACCCGAACAGGAGTGTGACGACTAGGGGATTTTCACAGTAACTTCATTGCAGTGTGAATGTAAGCCTACTTGTGACTAATAAATGAACTTTAAAACATACAAGCCCTGCATTTTCACAGAGATCGTCCCACTGACACATTGGCAGGAGGACAGCTGGATTCCCGGAGGAATTGGCTGAAGACGGCTAATGCTCCGAGCGTTGGCTAATCTACAACGGGAGACTGGAAGCATGCCACTTGGACTGGCACCATTGAAAGAGTCGGGAGCCGCCAGGAGAAAAGTTTGGTTTGCTTGTCAAGCTACCTGTCCATTTGCCATCTAGTATCCTCACAACACTAGATCCAAGCTTCCTTTTTAAAGGATGCAGCTGTTAAAATACAAGGTGGAAACAAGTGTCCCGGATGGTTAGTCCCTGGGGCTCAGCTTGGCAGACAGGGATGCAGGCGATGATTGTGCCTGTCAGTGTGGCAGGAAATGTTTTCTGTCAGTCAGTCGAGGGGAAAATGCATGCCCTCTATCTACATAAGAACTAGGAGCAGGAGTAGGCCATCTGGCCCCTCGAGCCTGCTCCGCCATTCAATAAGATCATGGCTGATCTTTTTGTGGACTCAGCTCCACTTACCCACCCGTTCACCCTTAATTCCTTTACTGTTCAAAAATCTATCTATCCTTGCCTTAAAAACATTCAATGAGGTAGCCTCAACTGCTTCACTGGGCAGGGAATTCCACAGATTCACAACCCTTTGGGTGAAGAAGTTCCTCCTCAACTCAGTCCTAAATCTGTTCCCCCTTATTTTGAGGCTATGCCCCTAGTTCTAGTTTCACCCGCCAGTGGAAACAACTTCCCTGCTTCTATCTTATCTATTCCCTTCATAATTTTATATGTTTCTATCAGATCTTCCCTCATTCTTCTGAATTCCAATGAGTATAGTCCCAGTCTACTCAGTCTCTCCTCATAAGCCAACTCTCAACTCCGGAATCAACCTCATGAATCTCCTCTGCACCTTCTCCAGTGCCAGTATATCCTTTCTCCCACAAAGGAACAGCCTGACCCAAAGGACGTTTGCTTTCTGTGATCATTGTACAAATACTGAATGCTCATTAAATTCCACGGTCTTCTATCTCCGGAGGTGTTAACCTGCTTGAAATAAATTGGTCAACATTCCATTTAAAAAAGCATATAGATTGAAATGCACCAACGTAAAGTGTGAGGGATCGCAAAAATTGCTCAGTTAATATTCAGCCTCGGCTGAATACATTTTCCCCCGCCTCTATTAGATGAAATGATACGATGATTGGTAACAATGTTTTGCTGGAAATGTCTGCGTCGTAACGAGAGTGTTCGAATCGTACCAGCAAGCAGCCATTAATAAAGGCGGGGGGGGACTTTGTCCTGATGGAGCGCTGCCTTCGATTTGAATGGAATCATAGAAATCATAGAACCCCTACAGTGCAGGAGGAGGCCATTCAGCCCATCGAGTCTGTACCGACAACAATCCCACCCAAGACCCCATTCTCATAACCCCATGTATTTACCCTGCTAAACTCCCTGACACAAAGGGGTAAGTTAACACGTCCAATCCACCTAACCTGCACATCTTTGGGCACTGAGGGGCAATTTAGCATGGCCAATCCACCTAACCTAGATATCTTTGGACACTGAGGGGCAATTTAGCATGGCCAATCCACCTAACCTGCACATCTTTGGACACTAAGAAGAAATTTAGCATGGCCAATCCACCTAACCTACACACTCTTGGACACGAGGGGCAATTTAGCATGGCCAATCCACCTAACCTGCACACTCTTGGACACGAGGGGCAATTTAGCATGGCCAATCCACCTAGCCACACATCTTTGGTCTTTTTCCGGCTGGAGGCCTGTGACTAGTGGTGTTCCGCAGGGCTCTGTATTGGGACCTCTGCTGTTTGTGATTTATATAAACGATCTGGAAGAAGGTGTAACTGGGGTGATCAGTAAGTTTGCGGACGACACGAAATTGGCTGGACTTGCAGATAGTGAGGAACATTGTCAGAGGCTACAGATGGATATAGATAGGCTGGAAATTTGGGCAAAGTAATGGAAGATGGAGTTCAATCCCGATAAATGCGAAGTGATGCATTTTGGTAGAGCTAATGCAGGGGGGAGCTATACGATAAATGGCAGAACCATGAAGGGTGTAGATACGCAGAGGGACCTGGGTGTGCAAGTCCACAGATCCTTGAAGGTGACGTCACAGGTGGAGAAGGTGGTGAAGAAGGCATATGGCATGCTTGCCTTTATAGGACGGGGCATAGAGTATAAAAGTTGGGGTCTGATGTTGCAGATGTATAGAACGTTGGTTCGGCCGCATTTGGAATACTGCATCCAGTTCTGGTCGCCACACTACCAGAAGGACGTGGAGGCTTTAGAGAGAGTGAAGAGGAGGTTTACCAGGATGTTGCCTGGTATGGAGGGGCTTAGTTATGAGGAGAGATTGGGTAAACTGGGGTTGTTCTCACTGGAAAGACAGAGGATGAGGGGAGACCTAATAGAGGTGTATAAAATTATGAAAGGCATAGATACGGTGAACGGTGGGAAGCTTTTTCCCAGGTCGGTGGTGACGTTCACGAGAGGTCATAGGTTCAAGGTGAGGCGGGGGGAGGTTTAACACAGATATCAGAAGGACATTTTTTTCACAGAGGGTGGTGGGGGCCTGGAATGCGCTGCCAGGCAAGGTGGTGGAGGCGGACACACTGGGAACGTTTAAGACTTATCTAGATAGCCACATGAACGGAGTGGGAATGGAGGGATACAAAAGAATGGTCTAGTTTGGACCAGGGAGTGGCACGGGCTTGGAGGGCCGAAGGGCCTGTTCCTGTGCTGTATTGTTCTTTGTTCTTTGGACACTAAGGGGCAATTTATTACGGCCAATCAACCTAACCACACATCTTTGGACACTAAGGGGCAATTTAGCATGGCCAATCCACCTAACCTGCACATCTTTGGACACTAAGGGGTAAGTTAACACGTCCAATCCACCTAACCTGCACATCTTTGGGCACTGAGGGGCAATTTAGCATGGCCAATCCACCTAACCTAGATATCTTTGGACACTGAGGGGCAATTTAGCATGGCCAATCCACCTAACCTGCACATCTTTGGACACTAAGAAGAAATTTAGCATGGCCAATCCACCTAACCTACACACTCTTGGACACGAGGGGCAATTTAGCATGGCCAATCCACCTAACCTGCACACTCTTGGACACGAGGGGCAATTTAGCATGGCCAATCCACCTAGCCACACATCTTTGGTCTTTTTCCGGCTGGAGGCCTGTGACTAGTGGTGTTCCGCAGGGCTCTGTATTGGGACCTCTGCTGTTTGTGATTTATATAAACGATCTGGAAGAAGGTGTAACTGGGGTGATCAGTAAGTTTGCGGACGACACGAAATTGGCTGGGCTTGCAGATAGTGAGGAACATTGTCAGAGGCTACAGATGGATATAGATAGGCTGGAAATTTGGGCAAAGTAATGGAAGATGGAGTTCAATCCCGATAAATGCGAAGTGATGCATTTTGGTAGAGCTAATGCAGGGGGGAGCTATACGATAAATGGCAGAACCATGAAGGGTGTAGATACGCAGAGGGACCTGGGTGTGCAAGTCCACAGATCCTTGAAGGTGACGTCACAGGTGGAGAAGGTGGTGAAGAAGGCATATGGCATGCTTGCCTTTATAGGACGGGGCATAGAGTATAAAAGTTGGGGTCTGATGTTGCAGATGTATAGAACGTTGGTTCGGCCGCATTTGGAATACTGCATCCAGTTCTGGTCGCCACACTACCAGAAGGACGTGGAGGCGTTGGAGAGAGTACAGAGGAGGTTTACCAGGATGTTGCCTGGTATGGAGGGGCTTAGTTATGAGGAGAGATTGGGTAAACTGGGGTTGTTCTCACTGGAAAGACGGAGGATGAGGGGAGACCTAATAGAGGTGTATAAAATTATGAAAGGCATAGATACGGTGAACGGTGGGAAGCTTTTTCCCAGGTCGGTGGTGACGTTCACGAGGGGTCATAGGTTCAAGGTGAGGGGGGGGGAGGTTTAACACAGATATCAGAAGGACATTTTTTTCACAGAGGGTGGTGGGGGCCTGGAATGCGCTGCCAGGCAAGGTGGTGGAGGCGGACACACTGGGAACGTTTAAGACTTATCTAGATAGCCACATGAACGGAGTGGGAATGGAGGGATACAAAAGAATGGTCTAGTTTGGACCAGGGAGTGGCACGGGCTTGGAGGGCCGAAGGGCCTGTTCCTGTGCTGTATTGTTCTTTGTTCTTTGTTCTTTGGACACTAAGGGGCAATTTATTACGGCCAATCAACCTAACCACACATCTTTGGACACTAAGGGGCAATTTAGCATGGCCAATCCACCTAACCAACACATCTTTGGACACTAAGGGGCAATTTAGCATGGCCAATCCACCTAACCACACATCTTTGGACACTAAGGGGCAATTTAGCATGGCCAATCCACCTAACCCTACACATCTTTGGACACTAAGGGATAATTTACCATTGCCAATCCACTTAACCTACACATCTTTGGACACTAAGGGGCAATTTATCATGGCCAATGCACCTAACCTACACATTTTTGGACTGTGGGAGGAAACCGGAGCACCCGGAGGAAACCCACGCAGACATGGGGAGAACGTGCAGACTCCACACAGACAGTGACCCAAGGCTGGAATTGAACCCGGGTCCCTGGTGCTATGAGGCAGCAGGGCTAACCACTGTGCCACCCCATTTAACCCAGTCACACCGTTGGATGGGTCATACTTATCACATTTCAATCACACATTAACAGAACAAGGTCAGGAAGGTTCAAGTCTGCACCGTCCGCTGCATCTGCCAGAATAACAGGTGTACACACCCATGTCTGAACCCTGTTGAAGTCTTGTGACTTGGAACCAAGCCGAGGTTGGGAAGCTTCTACTTCCAAGTGGAATTTAATTTGCTCTCAGTCGATTCTGCTGCTATCACAGATTGTTCAATAAAAAACGTACACTCAACATCTCAGCCAGTCAATTTGCAAGCAGAACCTGACATTCCACTTTATAATTTACCAGAATAATCAGCAGAAAATGCTGGGAAAACTTTGCAGCGTTCCAGCATTTCCTCCATATATTTCAGATTTCCAGTATCCGCAGTATTTTGCTTTCAATACAGGATGCCTCTGTCTTAGCTTGGTGAACCTTGTAAATTCTTAATCAGGTACACTGGGGCAGCACGGTGGCACAGTGGTTAGCACTGCTGCCCCACAACGCCAGGGACCCGGGTTCGATTCCCGGCTTGGGTCACTGTCTGTGTGGAGTTTGCACGTTCTCCACGTGTCTGCGTGGGTTTTCTCCGACTGCTCTGGTTTCCTCCCACACTCCAAAGATGTGAGGGTTAGGTGGATTGGCCATGCTAAATTGCCCCTTAGTGTCAGGGGGACTAGCTGGGGTAAATGTATGGGATTATGGGGATAGGACCCCATTGTTGTCAGCCAAGACTCGATGGGCTGAATGGCCTCCTCCTGCACCATAGGGATTCTATGATGCGTTATTGATCACTCCACAGTCACTGCACATCAAAACAATGACATTTGACACTAAATTCACAACAGGTCAAGAACTGTGGGGGGAAATTATGATGTGGAGATGCCGGTGTTGGACTGGGGTGAACACAGTAAGAGTTGGACTTTAACCTGGTGTTGTTAAAACTCTTACGGGGGAAATTATAACAGAATGTGCAATAAATAGGCACTGACTGAATGTTATCCAACCCTGATGTATCTCCAAGTTCCTGTCAGAACTCTTGGAGTAAAATGTAATTAGAGGTAGGAGTTGGACTGCCCCCTTTACTGTGCCCAATTACAAGATGGATCTTCCAACTCCAAAAGAAGAAGGTGACATTTTGGCCTCTCTATTGTCCATCCTGCCATCATCTAGGATGTATGGTGGCCATTTTGCAATACAGCCAATTGTGACAATTGTTCATCAAGCCATCCTGTGGCGTTTTGTCAATCTGGATGTTTGCATCAGGATTTTCTGATCCTAGGCCGGGTGTAAGAAAGTTAGGGCCTGGCAGGTTTCGCATCTTAATCTTGGCCCTTCGACAAGTTTTGTCCTCTGGTGCACTCTGCCAAATGACACGATTCTCCAGAAAAGAAGCCAAAGTGTCATCTGAACTCGAAACATCAGCTCTTTTCTCTCCTTACAGACGCTGCCAGACCTGCTGAGATTTTCCAGCGTTTTCTCCTTTGGTTTCGGATTCCAGCATCCGCAGTAATTTACTTTTATGATCATAAAGAATGGCGGAGCAGGCTCAAAGGGCCAAATGGCCTTCTCCTGCTTCTAGTTTCTGTGTTTCTATGATTCCCCCCACTATGCGGGGCGGCATGGTGGCAGAGTGGTTTGCACTGCTGCCTCGCAGTCTGTGCGGAGTCTGCACATTCTCCCCGTGTCTGCGTGGGTTTCCTCCGGGTGCTCCGGTTTCCTTCCACAGTCCAAAGATGTGTAGCTTAGGTGGATTGGCCATACTAAATTGTCCGTTAGTGTCCAAAGATGTGTAGCTTAGGTGGATTGGCCATACTAAATTGTCCGTTAGTGTCCAAAGATGCGTAGGTTAGGTGGATTAGCCATGCTAAATTGTCCCTTAGTGTCCAAAGATGTGCAGGTTAGGTGGATTGGCCATGCTAAATTGCCCCTTAGTGTCCAAAGATGTGCAGGTTAGGTGGATTGGCCATGCTAAATTGCCCCTTAGTGTCCAAAGGTGTGTAGGTTAGGTGGATTGGCCATGCTAAATTGCCCCTTAGTGTCCAAAGATGTGTGGGTTAGGTGGATTGGCCATGGTAAATTGCCCCTTAGTGTCCAAAGATGTGCGGGTTAGGTGGATTGGCCATGCTAAATTGTCCCTTAGTGTCCAAAGATTTACAGGTTAGGTGGATTGTCCATGGTAAATTGACCCTGAGTCAGTGGCGGATTAACCATTAGGCTGAGTAGGCTTAAGCCGAGGGGCCCGGCAGGGAGGGGGGCCCGAGAGCCAAAGAAATCACTAACTGTTCAGGTGAGTGTTCATTTTCGGCACTGAAGAGGATCAAAATCTATCTGCGCTCAACAATGAGCGATGAGAAACTTAGTCATCTGGCACTCATGCACATTGAATCAGACAAGCTTCGATCTGTTGATTTACATGCTGTTATCGACACTTTAGTAAACCAAAAAACACGGAAGCTTTTTAAAGTACAAATGTAAAGAAAATGAAAAATAAATGAATAAAAGGGCTGTAATTGATTCATATAAGTTTATGATATTATACATGTAGTACATTATACATAGTACAACGATTTAAATTATCCAACGTCACTTCACGTCACTTTATTCTATTCAACGAAGGGTGGGCCAGGGGGCAGGGGGCAAGGTCAGGGGGCCTTACTAAAGCTCAGCCAAGGGGTCCGGGTGGTAGTTAATCCGCCACTGCCCTTAGTGTCCAAAGATGTGTAGGTTAGGTGGATTGGCCATGTTAAATTGTCCCTTAGTGTCCAAAGATGTGCAGGTTAGGTGGATTGTCCATGCTAAATTGTCCCTTAGTGTCCAAAGATGTGCAGGTTAGGTGGATTGGCCATGCTAAATTGTCCCTTAGTGTCCAAAGATGTGCAGGTTAGGGGGATTGGCCGTGCTAAATTGTCCCTTAGTGTCCAAAGATGTGCAGGTTAGGGGGATTGGCCATGCTAAATTGTCCCTTAGTGTCCAAAGATGTGCAGGTTAGGGGGATTGGCCATGATAAATTGTCCCTTAGTGTCCAAAGATGTGTAGGTTAGGGGGATTGGCCATGCTAAATTGTCCCTTAGTGTCCAAAGATGTGCAGGTTAGGGGGATTGGCCGTGCTAAATTGTCCCTTAGTGTCCAAAGATGTGCAGGTTAGGGGGATTGGCCATGCTAAATTGTCCCTTAGTGTCCAAAGATGTGCAGGTTAGGGGGATTGGCCATGATAAATTGTCCCTTAGTGTCCAAAGATGTGCAGGTTAGGGGGATTGGCCATGCTAAATTGCCCCTTAGTGTCAGGGAGACTAGCTAGGGTAAATATATGGGGTAATAGGGCCCGAGTGGGATTGTGGTCAGTGTAGACTCGATGGGCTGAATGGCCTCCTTCTGCACTGTAGGGATTCTGTGATTCCCCAAAAAGTGTGAGTGTGAAGATACGTCAAAGCAAAAGCTTCCCTTCTAATCGAAAGCAGCCTGGAAGTGGGACTTTGGAAGGCTCCTGTCGACCTCCGCTCACATCAGCCCAACAACTCCATACTTGAGAGCAATGTCTCCAAGACATCAAGCCTTCCACACACTGGTTTCAGCTGATTGGACTGACCCATAAAAAAATGACAGAAGGATGTAAAATCCCAGGTTAAAATGAACAACAGACATGGAAGAGGGCAGGCAAGTTATACAAGAGCCAGTGACTTTATTTTAGCCTATTTAAAACTGTCTTTAACTATTCATGTGAATGTCATTCCAATTTT